>NW_027332853.1:0-174245 GCF_002575655.3 Aegilops tauschii subsp. strangulata
GCAATTGCCCTACACATGGTTTGAATCTTTGGGTGATTATACAAAAAAATTATGCCGAATTGAATTTTTCTTCTAGAAATCTTTTAGATTCGGCTGCGGAAGGCACTTTTATGGAAATCACTTTAGGAGAAGCTACTTAATATTATGGTTAATTATTCTCAATGGCACAACGAAAGATCTACTAATAAAAAAGTGCATGCGATAGAAGAAATTAATGTTTTGAGTGGAAAGATGGATGAACTTATGAAATTATTTGCTACTAAAAGTGTTTCTTCTGATCCTAATGATATGCCTTTGTCTACTTTGATTGAGAATAATAATGAATCTATGGATGTGAATTTTGTTGGTAGGAATAATTTTGGTAACAACGCGTATAGAGGAAACTTTAATCCTAGGCCGTTCCCTAGTAATTCCTCTAATAATTATGGTAATTCCTACAACAATTCTTATGGAAATTTTAATAAGTTGTCCTCTTAATTTGAGACTAGTGTTAAGGAGTTTATGAATTTGCAAAAGAATTTCAATGCTTTGCTTGAAGAAAAAATGCTTAAGGTTGATGAATTGGCTAGGAACGTAGATAGAATTTCTCTTGATGTTGATTCTTTGAAACTTAGATCTATTCCACCTAAGCATGATATCAATGAGTCTCTCAAAGCCATGAGAATTTCCATTGATGAGTGCAAAGAAAGAACCGCTAGGATGCGTGCTAAGAAAGATTGCTTTATGAAAGCATGTTCTTCTAATTTCTGTGAGAATAAAGATGAAGATCTAAAAGTTATTGAGGTGTCTCCTATTAAATCTTTGTTTTGAAATATGAATCTTGATAATGATGGGACTGGAGATGAGTTACCTTTACCTAGAAGGCGTCCCAAAAATTCGGAGTTATTAGATCTTGATACGAAATTTGGTAAAAGTGGGATTGAAGAGATCAAAACTTTAGATATTAATGAACCCACTATTTTGGATTTCAAGGAATTTAATTATGATAATTGCTCTTTGGTAGATTGTATTTCCTTGTTGCAATCCGTGCTAAATTCTCCTCATGCTTATAGTCAAAATAAAGCTTTTACTAAACATATCGTTGATGCTTTGATGCAATCTTATGAAGAAAAACTTGAGTTGGAAGTTTATAACCCTAGAAAACTTTATGATGAGTGGGAACCTCCTATTAAAATTAAAATTAAAGATCATGAATGCTATGCTTTGTGTGATTTGGGTGCTAGTGTTTCCATGATTCCAAAAACTTTGTGTGATTTGCTAGGATTCCGTGAATTTGATGATTGCTCTTTAAACTTGCACCTTGCGGATTCCACTATTAAGAAACCTATGGGAAGAATTGATGATGTTCTTATTGTTGCAAATAGGAACTATGTGCCCGTAGATTTTATTTTTCTTGATATAGATTGCAATCCTTCATGTCCTATTATTCTTGGTAGACCTTTCCTTAGAACGATCGGTGCAATCATTGATATGAAGGAAGGGAATATTAGATTCCAATTTCCTTTAAAGAAAGGCATGTAACACTTTCCTAGAAAGAAAATAAAATTATCTTATGAACCTATTATGAGAGCCACTTATGGATTGCCTACCAAAGATGACAATACCTAGATCTATCCTTATTTTTATGCCTAGCTAGGGGCGTTAAACGATAGCGCTTGTTGGGAGGCAGCCCAATTTTATCTAAGTTTTTTGCTTTTTGCTTCTGTTTAGGAATAAATATTTGATCTAGCCTCTGGTTAGATTTTTTTATGTTTTAATTAGTGTTTGTGCCAAGTGAAACCTATAGGATCTTCTTGGATGATAGTTATTTGATCTTGCTGAAAATTCCAGAAACTTTCTGTTCATAAAAACAATTGTTAAAAATCACCAGAACGTGATAAAATACTGATTCCAATTTCAGTAGATCAATAAACAAATTTTCTAGGTCGTCCTATTTTGGTAGTTTTTTCTGAGTTCCAGAAGTTTGCGTTAGTTACAGATTACTACAGACTGTTCTGTTTTTTACAGATTCTGTTTTTCGTGTGTTGTTTGCTTATTTTAATGAATCTATGGCTAGTAAAAGAGTTTATAAACCATTGAAGTGGTGTTTTGTTTTCTTTCGCTAACGGAGCTCACGAGATTCTCTGTTAAGTTTTGTGTTGTGAAGTTTTCAAGTTTTGGGTAAGGATTTGATGGATTATGGAACAAGGAGTGGCAAGAGCCTAAGCTTGGGGATGCCCATGGCACCCCAAGATAATCTAAGGACACCAAAAAGCCAAAGCTTGGGGATGCCCCGGAAGGCATCCCCTCTTTCGTCTTCGTCCATCGGTAACTTTACTTGGAGCTATATTTTTATTCACCACATGATATGGGTTTTGCTTGGAGCGTCTTGTATGATTTGAGTCTTTGATTTTTATTTTACCACAATCATCCTTGCTGGACACACCTTTTGAGAGAGACACACATGCTTCGGAATTTATTAGAATACTCTATGTGCTTCACTTATATCTTTTGAGCTATATAGTTTTTGCTCTAGTGCTTCACTTATACCTTTTAGAGAATGGTGGTGGATTTGTTTTATAGAAACTATTATTCTCTCATGCTTCACTTATATTATTTTGAGAGTCCTACAAAACAGCATGGTAATTTGCTTTAATTGTGAAATTAGTCCTAATATGCTAGGTATTCAAGATTAGTAAAAACTTTCTTATGAGTGTGTTGAATACTATGAGAAGTTTGATGCTTGATAATTTTTTTGAGATATGGAGGTAGTGATATTAAAGTTGTGATAGTTGAGTAGTTGTGAATTTGAGAAATACTTGTGTTGAAGTTTGCAAATCTCGTAGCATGCACGTATGGTAAACCCTATGTAACAAATTTGAAACATGAGGTGTTCTTTGATTGTCCTCCTTATGAGTGGCGGTCGGGGACGAGCGATGGTCTTTTCCTACCAATCTATCCCCCTAGGAGCATGCGCGTAGTGCCTGGTTTTTGATGACTTGTAGATTTTTGCAATAAGTATGTGAGTTCTTTATGACTAATGTTGAGTCCATGGATTATACGCACTCTCAACCTTCCATCATTGCTAGCCTCTTCGGTACCGTGCATTGCCCTTTCTCACCTTGAGAGTTGGTGCAAACTTCGCCGGTGCATCCAAACCCCGTGATACGATACGCTCTATCACACATAAACCTCCTTATATCTTCCTCAAAACAGCCACCATACCTACCTATTATGGCATTTCCATAGCCATTCCGAGATATATTGCCATGCAACTTTCCACCGTTCCGTTTATCATGACACGTTCATTATTGTCATATTGCCTTGCATGATCATGTAGTCGACATCGTATTTGTGGCAAAGCCACCATGCATATTATTTCATACATGTCACTCTTGATTCATTGCTCATCCTGGTACACCGCCGGAGGCATTCATATAGAGTCATACTTTGTTCTAGTTTCGAGTTGTAATCATTGAGTTGTAAATAAATAGAAGTGTGATGATCATCATTAATAGAGCATTGTCCCAAAAAAGAGAAAGGCCAAAAAAAAGGCCCAAAAAAAGGGGCAATGCTACTATCTTTTTCCATACTTGTGCTTCAAAGTAGCACCATGATCTTCATGATAGATAGTCTCTTGTTTTGTCACTTTCATATACTAGTGGGAATATTTCGTTATAGAACTTGGCTTGTATATTCCAACAATGGGCTTCCTCAAATGCCCTAGGTCTTCGTGAGCAAGCAAGTTGGATGCACACCCACTTAGTTTCTTTTGTTGAGCTTTCATACATTTATAGCTCTAGTGCATCTGTCACATGGCAATCCCTACTCCTCACATTAACATCAATTGATGGGCATCTCCATAGCCCGTTGATTAGCCGCGTTGATGTGAGACTTTCTCCTTTTTTTCTTCTTCACATAACCCCCATCATTATATTCTATTCCACCCATAGTGCTATATCCATGGCTCACGCTCATGTATTGCGTGAAAGTTGAAAAAGTTTGAGATTACTAAAGTATGAAACAATTGCTTGGCTTGTCATCGGGGTTGTGCATGATGAGAGCATTCTTGTGTGACGAAAATGGAGCATGACCAAACTATATGATTTTGTAGGGATGAACTCTCTTTGGCCATGTTATTTTGAGAAGACATAATTGCTTAGTTAGTATGCTTGAAGTATTATTACTTTTATGTCAATATTAAACTTTTATCTTGAATCTTCCGGATTTGAATATTCATACCACAATTAAGAGGGTTACATTGAGAATTATGCCAAGTAGCATTCCACATCAAAAATTCTGTTTTTATCATTTACCTACTCGAGGACGAGCAGGAATTAAGCTTGGGGATGCTTGATACGTCTCCAACGTATCTATAATTTTTGATTGTTCAATGCTATATTATATTCTATTTTAGAATTGGGCTTTATTATACACTTTTATATTATTTTTGGGACTAACCTATTAACCGGAGGCCCAGCCCAAATTGCTATTTTTTTGCCTATTTCAGTGTTTCAAAGGAAAAGGATATCAAACGGAGTCCAAACGGAATGAAACCTTCGGGAACATGATTTTCGGAACAAACGTGATCCAGAGGACTTGGAGTCTACGTAAAGTAATCAACGAGGAAGGCACGAGGCAGGGGGGCACGCCTACCCCCCCAGGCGCGCCCTCCACCCTCGTGGGCCCCTCGTTGCTCCACCGACGTACTTCTTCCTCCTATATATACCCATGTACCCTGGAAACATCATATACGGAGCTAAAACCCTATTTCCACCGCCGCAACCTTCTGTACCCGTGAGATCCCATCTTGGGGCCTTTTCCGGCGCTCCGCCGGAGGGGGCATTGATCACGGAGGGCTTCTACATCAACACCATAGCCTCTCCGATGATGTGTGAGTAGTTTACCTCAGATCTTCGAGTCCATAGTTATTAGCTAGATGGCTTCTTCTCTCTCTTTGGATCTCAATACAAAGTTCTCCTCAATCTTCTTGGAGATCTATTCGATGTAATCTTCTTTTGTGGTGTATTTGTCGAGATCCGATGAATTGTGGGTTTATGATCAAGTTTATCTATGAACAATATTTGAATCTCCTCTGAATTCTTTTATGTATGATTGGTTATCTTTGCAAGTCTCTTCGAATTATCAGTTTGGTTTGGCCTACTAGATTGATCATTCTTGCAATGGGAGAAGTGCTTAGCTTTGGGTTCAATCTTGCGGTGCTCGATCCCAGTGACAGAAAGGGAAACGACACGTATTGTATTGTTGCCATCGAGGATAAAAAGATAGGGTTTATATCATATTGCATGAGTTTATCCCTCTACATCATGTCATCTTACTTAAAGCATTACTCTGTTCGTATGAACTTAATACTCTAGATGCATGCTGGATAGCGATCGATGTGTGGAGTAATAGTAGTAGATGCAGAATCGTTTTGGTCTACTTGTCACGGACGTGATGCCTATATACATGATCATACCTAGATATTCTCATAACTATGCTCAATTCTATCAATTGCTCGACAGTAATTCATTTACCCACCGTAATACTTATGCTATTTTGAGAGAAGCCACTAGTGAAACCTATGGCCCCCGGGTCTATTTTCCATCATATTAATCTTCCAACACTTAGTTATTTCTAGCACCGTTTATTTTTGCAATCTTTACTTTCACTCTTTACCATAAAAACACCAAAAATATCTTATCATATCTATCAGATCTCACTCTCGTAAGTGACCGTGAAGGGATTGACAACCCCTTTATCGCATTGGTTGCAAGGTTCTTATTTGTTTGTGTAGGTGCGTGGGACTCACGCGTGGTCTCCTACTGGATTGATACCTTGGTTCTCAAAAAGAGGGAAATACTTACGCTACTTTACTGCATCACCCTTTCCTCTTCAAAGGAAAACCAACACAGTGCTCAAGAGGTAGGAGAGGGATGTCTATCTAAGTGGGAGTTCTTAAGTAATATGATTAATTGAACTTTAATTTATCATGAACTTAGTACCTGATAGTATTTTGCATGTCTATGTTGTTGTAGATCAATGGCCCGTGCTACTGTTCCTTTGAATTTTAATGCGTTCCTTGAGAAAGCTAAGTTGAAAGATGATGGTAGCAATTATACGGACTGGGTCCGTAACTTGAGGATTATCCTCATTGCTGCATAGAAGAATTACGTCCTGGAAGCACCGCTAGGTGCAAGACCCGCTGCAGGAGCAACGCCGGACGTTGTGAACGTCTGGCAGAGCAAAGCTGATGACTACTCGATAGTTCAGTGTGCCATGCTTTACGGCTTAGAACCGGGACTTCAACGATGTTTTGAACATCATGGAGCATATGAGATGTTCCAGGAGTTGAAGTTAATATTTCAAGCAAATGCCCGGATTGAGAGATATGAAGTCTCCAATAAGTTCTATAGCTGCAAGATGGAGGAGAATAGTTCTGTCAGTGAACATATACTCAAAATGTCTGGGGTATAACAACCACTTGATTCAGCTGGGAGTTAATCTTCCTTATGATAGTGTCATTGACAGAATTCTTCAATCACTACCACCAAGCTACAAGAGCTTCGTGATGAACTATAATATGCAAGGGATGAACAAGACAATTCCCGAGCTCTTCGCGATGCTAAAGGCTGCGGAGGTAGAAATCAAGAAGGAGCATCAACTATTGATGGTCAACAAGACCACCAGTTTCAAGAAAAAGGGTAAAGGGAAGAAGGGGAACTTCAAGAAGAATGGTAAGCAAGTTGCTGCTCAAGTGAAGAAGCCCAAGTCTGGACCTAAGCCTGAGACTGAGTGCTTCTACTGCAAAGGGACTGGTCACTGGAAGCGGAACTGCCCCAAGTACTTGGCGGATAAGAAGGATGGCAAGGTGAACAAAGGTATATGTGTACCTTACTAATTCTTGCAGTAGCACCTGGGTATTTGATACTAGTTCTGTTGCTAATATTTGCAACTCGAAACAGGGACTACGGATTAAGCAAAGATTGGCTAAGGACGAGGTGATGATGCGCGTGGGAAATGGTTCCAAAGTCGATGTGATTGCGGTCGACACGCTACCTCTACATTTACCTTCGGGATTAGTTTTAGACCTGAATAATTGTTATTTGGTGCCAGCGTTGAGCATGAACATTATATCTGGATCTTGTTTGATGCGAGACGGTTATTCATTTAAATCAGAGAATAATGGTTGTTCTATTTATATGAGTAATATCTTTTATGGTCATGCACCCTTGAAGAGTGGTCTATTTTTGTTGAATCTCGATAGTACACTACAAGAAATATGTCAACTTATGACCTTCTCTTAGTGACCCCAGCTGAATTGGTCATAAATTCATGGCCATTTCGCTTGGAAGGGCTCAAACCCTAAAATTGCTTACACCAAATGGTCACAAAGCAGACAAGAGGCGCCAATGACCTTATTTCTACCTGATTACGACCAATATAAATGGTCATGAGGTTGTGAACGTGGATGCATTGGTACTTATTGCTATGACAAGGCGCCACCTTATCAGTTTTGCCTATGTGTCATGTCCATGTGTCAATTTTTGCCCTAGGTTGTGAAGCAACCTATATTTCTGTCATTCCCAAAATTCCCAAAACAATTGGGCATTCTTTACTATCCACATCATTGCCTCATGACAATATTCAACTCCATTTGAATGGTAAATCTTCCTTGGCAAATTTCCAAAGTTTTTTTTCAGCTCAAACTGTTGTGAAGGAAGTACTGGCTAGGCATATCCTAATGAGCTGAATTTTTGCCACATCTTCTATATTCCAAAATCATAGCTCTCCACAAAATTTGAGCCCCATCTAACAATACATGTGAGTGTGGCTTCAACATTCATATTTCTGTCCAGTGTGGTACGTTGCAAAGCAAGTGACACCTAGGCTCCTCCATTTGAGCTGCAAATTTTCCAAGATAGTGTCCTTAGTAGATGATCATCCTCGTCCAAAACTCAGGCCCATTGGCCATGTGCATTTCCCGTACCACTAATCAAACACTTGGGTGCTAATTCATGTTTGAGCCCGGTTCAGCCTCCTCGTGAGATTCTTCTATTGCCTTCTTCTTCCTGACACCTATCAGGGGAGTGCCCAACCCACTAGACATGCCTAGGCCACCCGGAACGCGTGGCAACACCACGGTCACGCGGTGACCACGCGGCGGGCATGTGAGTCTACGCGCTTTGGAGTTGGGGCCCTGGGCCACCATCCAAACCTCAACGTATCGCTACCAAACCATGTATTTCTGATTAAATAGATACTTTTCTACCTAGAAATGATTTTTTGAAAAAATAAAGAGCAAATTATGAGGCAGCTGCAGTTCAAATTTGTCCCGCTTCCTAGTGAATCAGCAGAAATTTGTCTTTTTCACCAGAGATGGATAAAAACTTTTGGCACCCAAACATTTTGTCAATTGTGCATTAAACATGGCATAGTATTTTATAAAATTGATTTGATCCAATTTTGCAACAAATATATGGTAGGTTCTTCACAAAAAAACTCATTTTGGGCACTCGAAAAATGGAAAATTGCTTTTTCATCCAAAGAAAATGAAAACTCCCTTAGGCAACATTGTTTGCCATTCCAATATCCACCCTTGTGCACAATATGAGATCATTTGAACAAACTATGCCATGAATGTGGCCATAAGATTGATCATTTGGCTTGAAAGCCATGAATCTTCAGAGATGATAGCTCATTTCTGAGAACACTTTTTTAAAAGAATTGCCGTATTACAAGCTTGTTATTTTTCCTGGTAACTTGGTCACATATAATGACACAATGCGAAGGTTTTCCAATTTTTTGATTTTGTTTGAATTTTGTATGCCCGTTTCAAAATGCGGTCAAAACAGCGGGAATGACCGTTCCTAGCTAGTGGTTGAATCTTGGATTTTTTTTGCTGTTTCTCTGATTAAATAGATACTTATTTACCTAGAAATGATTTTTAGAAAAATAAATAGAAAACTATGAGGCAGCCGTAGTTGAAATTTGACCCGCTTCCAGCTGAAACGGCGGAAATTTATCGTTTTCACTAGAGGTGGATCAAAACTTTTGACACCCAACCATTTGGTCAACTGTGCATTAAATATGGCCTAGTGTTTTGGAAAAATGATTTGGTCCAATTTTGCAACAATTATTTGGTAGGTTCTTCACAAAAAAACTCATTTTGGGCACTCGAAAAATGGAAAATGAAATTTCCGTCCAAAGAAAATGAAAACTTCCTTAGACAACATTGTTTGCCATTTCAAGATGCACCATTGTGCACAATATTGTAGCATTTAAACAAACTATGCATTCGAAAAATGGTAAGTATTTGGTAGGTTCTTCATAAAAAACCTTTTTATGCACTCGAAAAATGGTAAATGAATTTTTTGTGAAAAGAAAATGAAATCTCTATTGGGCAACATTGTTTGTCATTACAAGATGCACACTTATGCAAAATATGAGATCATTTTGACAAACTACGCCCATTGTTATGTTTTAAAAAAATTCAGAGTGGTCGGACCAATGAGACGCGAGGAACCGCCTTCACGCGGATCACCAAATTTAACGCAATCTGAGCCATCCATCGCGCACCCATCCAACGGTGGAGCTTCTCCCAAGAACAAAAACCCTAACTCACCCACCCACCCACCCTTCCCTCGACCCCGCCGCCACCCCCACCCACTCTGTCCCCGTCCCCTCTCGATCCCCCAGATCCCATCTCCTCGCCTCCGCCCGACCCTCGCCGTCTCCACCTCCTCACCCCATCTCGCCGTATCCACCTCCTCGTCGTCTCCACCTCCTCGCCCCATCTCCTCGTCCCCATCTCCTCGCCGTCTCCACCTCCTCGCCCCGTCTCCTCGTCCCCATCTCCTCGCCGTCTCCTCGTCCCCATCTTCCTGCAGAGAGACCGTGAGCTCGGTCGGCGGGATCCTCTTCGGTTTCTGGTGAGCTCTCCCCTCCCTCTCTGCTACTTCTCTTCTCATGGACCCGCAACATGCTCTGCTACTTTCCTCACTAGGATTTACCTCCACTTTACGAAATTCCTCTTACGGTTCGGTTAAGCCCTGCGATTTTCTGCAGATCGCGACTATGGGTACCTGCAGAGGCGTCGACCTGGCGCTCCTCGCGGCCATGCTGCTGCAAACCCTCCTCCCAACGTCCGAGGCCGAGGGCCTGGTGCGGAACGCGCTCAAGAAGCGCCCCATCAACCAGTACAGCCATGTCGCCACGCGCCTCTCCGGTGGCGAGGAGGCACAACAGGACCTCCTCCTCGGCGGCGGTGTAGCCGGCACCCTCTGCTCTAAGGAGGAGGGCGACATCGTGTCGCTCAAGAACTACATGAATGGATAGTACTTCAGGGAGATCGGCGTCGGCACGCCGCCCCAGAAGTTCACCTTCATCTCGGTGCGTCCTCCTCCTCGGTGGTGCTGACGTCTTTTTTGTTTTTAGGATTAAGAGGGTTTGGCTGTCCGTGAGACTGTGACGCAGGGGATTGATGTTGTTTTTGGTGCTTTGTTGGTGCAGATTGCGTGCTACCTCCACTCACGCTACAAGGCGGGGGCGTCCAGCACCTGCAAGAAGAATGGTTGGCGTCTGGAAACTTCTCTCACCACCATGCTAGTGATTGTGCTTTACAGTAGTTGACATGCTCTATTCCTGTCTGTTTTGCTTGCTGTCAAAGATGGTGTGTATTGTACACACCCCTCTGTGATTTATGCACTTCACATGCATTTTCCCCATCACCCACAAACCGTAACATGCTAGTTTTATGTGTTGCAGCAATTCTTGCACTTGATTTCAAATCGTTCTCTGCTCTGTGTGTGCACGTGTGTTAATGATCGATTGGCTGGTCAGATGATGCTACAACAACATATTCCTGAGATTCTCTTTGATGAATACAAAATTGAGGTTTTTAAGACTGATGGCCAGCCTGTCCAATGTTTGTTTTCTTCTATACACTTGCTCCTTCCAGTAGGCATTGCAAGTGATGTGTTCAAGTGTAGTCCTCTGGTCACATTTTTTAACCAGTACCATATGATTGTAGCATACTACTAGTTTTAGTCATTTAACATCTTAATTTACCTAGAATGATGAAGTATTGCACTTGGTAGATGGGCTGAGAAAATGATGATTCATATGATTATTCTGATACATTTGATGTTTCAAAATCAAGCTTTTGAACTATGCATAGATTTGAACAGTGAGCATAGGTGGTTATAGGTTGTTGTGATGATGAATATAAATATTAAGAAGTGCTCATGCATGGCAGTATACAAGATACCATTGTTTTCACTGTTTTATCAACATGCCTTTGCTGAATCTTCGGTTTATATGTGTAAACTATACATTGTCAGCTACTGAGTACTTTTTAGTTATTGAACGAACTCATACTGGTTAGTGTTGGCCATATGCAAGTAAACTAGATACCCACAAGACTTAACTATTTCCCAAAGCTATAGTGATACATTCTGTACTACACTGCTAATTCTTATCCGGGTTCGTTGTTTTATGTTCATGGTAACTAAATGTTGACATATTAGCTAATTGTGTACCTAAATATGACCCAGGTACAATGGATACAACAAGCTCATCCTCCTCAATCCCTAGCTACTGCACGATTGCCGAAGTGCAGTTCCTGGAGCATCTGGACCTCTTATTGTAGTAGCTGGTATGCTTGATGCGTGTATGTCCATCTCTTTACTGTTTTTCTAGAACCATAAATCCTGATGCATGATTATCATGGTCTGGTTTGTTAGATCTATTTTGCTGGTGCTTAAAATTTGACATGCCTGGATTCTGAAACTTGTTCTTACACTTTTCATTTCTATGATCAATTTAGAGAGTTGCACATGTCAGTATATTATATACCAAAAAAATCCTAGCTAGTGAGAACATTTTAGTCACTCCATGAACGCATACTGGTTAGTGTTAGTCATACTATTTATGTACATGGCATTTGCTGTCAATTCTTGATTATAAGTTATTGGATCCCTCATTGGCTACTGTTTGATGTTCTGTACCTATTCTTATTCTTATATGTTTATTCTTATTTTTGCATAGGTGAAGTGCGAATCCATGTCCGAAGCTGTGAAGCATATCAGCAAAGGGTAGCATATTATGTGTTGTAATTGTATAGGCAGTAGTAGGCATATCTGGGTTGTAATATACTGTAACGATTGTAATAGATTGATGTAGTATTATTTTGGACCAGTTTCATTTGCTCTCTAGTCTGTTCGAAACAATGATTGTGTATGTGATTTGAATACCCGTGAAATGGAAACCTGACAAGTGGGTCCAAGTTATAATGTGCGGGACCAATTTTGAGCTAAGCATGACAAGTGGGACCCATTGCAAAATAAAATGGCTGAAAATAGAAAAGCAGTAGACTATAAAAGGTTGCATTAGAATATAAAAGGCCATATTGTTGGGCCAGGCCCATGTAGCTAGCGAAAATTAAGAGAAAAAATTTATATTAAAAAGGCCGAATTGTTGGGCTAGGCCCATGTAGAAAACCGAATTGGACCGGGCTGATTCTTGTGCCACATCAGCTTGCCACGTTGGATGCCTACGTGGCCTGAGGAGGTTGCTAGTGACAAAAAATTTGGTCATGGAACCAACGACCTTTTACATATCACAAAGAAGGTCACTAATTTCAGTTTACGACCGCCAGCTTTTGACCTTCTGTTTTTGGTCACAAAAGGTCGCAAATGAAAAACTATGACCTTTCAGCGGCCAATAGTGAGGGTCACAAGTTGACATATTTCCTGTAGTGGTTGTGATACACATATTCATAACATTGAAGCCAAAAGATGCAGAGTTGATAATGATAATGCAACTTATTTGTGGCACTGCCTTTCGGTCATATTGGTGTAAAGCGCATGAAGAAACTCCATTCTGATGGACTTTTGGAATCACTTGATTATAAATCACTTGGTACTTGCGAACCATGCCTCATGGGCAAGATGACTAAAACTCTGTCCTTCGGAACAATGGAGCGAGCAACAGATTTATTAGAAATCATACATACTGATGTATGTGGCTCGATGAATATTGAGGCTCGCAGTGGGTATCGTTATTTTCTCACCTTCACAGATGATTTGAGCAGATATGGGTATATCTACTTGATGAAACATAAGTCTGAAACATTTGAAAAGTTCAAAGAATTTCAGAGTGAAGTGGAAAATCATCGTAACAAGAAAATAAAGTTTCTACGATCTGATCGTGGAGGAGAATATTTGAGTTACGAGTTTGGTCTTCATTTCAAACAATGCGGAATAGTTTCGCAACTCACGCCACCCGGAACACCACAACATAATGGTGTGTCCGAACGTCGTAATCGTACTTTACTAGATATGGTGCGATCTATGATGTCTCTTACTCATTTACCGCTATCGTTTTGGGGTTATGCTTTAGAGACACCTGATGAATTGTGGTTTGAAGAAACCAAAGTTGTCGTTTCTTAAAGTTTGGGGCTGCGATGCTTATGTGAAAAAGCTTCAACCTGATAAGCTCGAACCCAAATCAGAGAAATGTGTCTTCATAGGATACCCAAAGGAGACTGTTGGGTACACCTTCTATCACAGATCCGAAGGCAAGACATTCGTTGCTAAGAATGGATCCTTTCTAGAGAAGGAGTTTCTCTCGAAAGATGTTTAGAAAAATCAGTGCAACAACATCAGCTCCAAGGCGAGAAATATGTCTCTATTTTGACCGGTAAGTCTCAATTTCACCTTAGCTACTCATCGTTGGTAAATTTGCATACATAGATTGTACAACCATAATAGAGATCATCAAAGTGATCAAATATTTAAATAAAAATTAATGAGTTATTGGCCATATTATATAAATAAATATCCATGAATGAGTTAGTGGTTCAGAACATGAAGACATCCTCCTTCAAGACGATCAAGTAGTCCTGAATTCTAACTCCGAAGTTGACAGCTTGATTGTTCTGAAGAATACAAGAAGTAATTTTAAGGTTAGAAAATTAGAGATCCAATGTGTAATATAAATTATTAAATTGGTCATGAATGAACGTACTAAGTTGAAACTGAATTTATAAACACAAAGTTGAAATATTGCATTACCTATTTGGTCAAGACTTCTGTGTAAACAATATTCTTTGTGTATGTATCGCTTGTACTGATCTTATTCTTCCTTTTCTTCTTCTCCTTTGTGCACGTGTCACCTTTATTTTTTCTATTGTTTGTCTCCTTGTTCACATCGTGTGTACCTGTTAGTACCTTTATGTTAGATGTCGCGGTTGCTCTAGAAAGCGCGACATATAGTTGACCATGTGAGAAAACAGGTTCAGGCAGGTAGACACTGGCCTTGTGATTTGTTTATTGTCATTGCAAAACTAAGTCTGACTGGAAACTGTTTTCTCTTAAAACTGAACGGGAACATGTCGTCGTCAGATGAGCATAATGGTATCCGAGGCAAGAAAACTCGCATTCCAAAGTGCTGCCCTACCACAATCTTTGCATCAATTGCATTTTTCTGAAATCCACGTACGACCAGTCTGGTGCCGTTGCAGAGCCCATTAGCAGGGTCAATGTTCCTGAGTAGTATGATTGGACAATTTTTTTTGAGCTTCAGCATATGTGGAGGCAGTCCATTTGGGGTTAGGGTGTTTAGGAATTCTGGTGGATAGTAGTTATGTGGGTCGTCTTCTACTGAATCGAAGCTGTGGTACACCATCTCCTCCCCTTGGAAGCGATCAATCATTTTTAGGTTGATCTTGTCTACGCAGTCATTCCTTGTGGATAAAATTGCTCTTGAGGTGATGTACTCTGGATCTTTTAGGTAAGCATTCCCCGTTTGGTAGATACTGTCAATAAGTCTATCCAAGGCGGTATCATCCGTCTTATTTGGCACACATATACTTGTAGGTAGAAGTATTTCACCATCATCATTTGTCTCCTCGGTTCCATTTCCAATGCGTAGTAGGTATTCTGCGAACCATGGGTCGTTTTGAGCCCTCATGTTGCGCACAAGCTTCAATTGACGCATGCAATTCCAGAGCTCCGACCCGCGTAGTGATGCATCTACTATCTGGGCTCTTGTTCCCTTTTGGACAACAGGTAGCACTTGTCTAAAATCTCCCCCAAATACGATCGTTTTTCCACCAAATGGAAGATCTGGTCTATCCATTATGTCCCGCATGCTTTTGTCTAGCGCCTCCACCGTTTGTCTCTTTGTCATAGATGCTTCATCCCAGATTATTAGTGATGCTGCTTGGAGTAGCTTTGCTGTCCCACTCTATTTTGTGAAGCTACAAATAGCTCCATCATCTATTTTTAGTGGAATCTTAAACCTCGAGTATGCGGTCCTCCCTCCAGGCATTACGGAAGCAGCAACACCGGAAGTGGCCGTCGCCACGGCAATCTTGCCTTGTCCGCGTATTGTGGCCAAGAGCGCCCTATAAAGAAAAGTTTTTCCTGTGCCTCCTGGCCCATCGACAAAGAATATACCTCCTCTTTGGCGGTCAACCATGGCTAGGATTTCGTCGTAGGCCTTCCTCTGCTCGATGTTTAGGTTTTTATGCAACGATACGTCCTCAGGGTCCACCTCGATGGAGGTCTCCTCAACGATCTCCCTAGGTATGTCGCCAGTTGTCTCATGTCGTTTGTCGATCTCTGGAAGAGGAAACGATTCTATGTCTTTTCCCATTGAGTGCCACATGTCCCTGATATTTCTCAGCACCATCTGTTCGACTGTGTGCTTGCATTTGCAGTTTCTGCTGTAGTCTTCTGACATTGCGTCAAGGTGTTTGTTCCATAGGCCACGTACATCGCTGGGTTCACAGAAAACCAAGATTGCCGCGAATAGCCTTCGTAGTGATGATGGCATTCGAAACAACTCTGCTTCTGTCATGCAGTCATCTAGTGTGTTGTCTGCCTCAATGAGCCCCCGTTTTTCTGCAGCTTCACAGAAGGTTGGCATTACTTGTCCATGGACTGTTCGTAGGTCTTCGTAGCTGGTGGCGCCTGTCACGTGGTTTAGGAGTACTCGAAGATAATATTGTTCTCCTTCAGCCGGGTGTGCCGAGACCATCCTGCCAACCTGGAAGACAGCGGCTCGTTTCCTCTCTTGCCAAAACTTCCCTTGTCTTTGCCAAGTATAATATTCCTGAAAGTCTCTGTATAGTATGCCTCGTGCTTTCTCATGTAAGCTGTTTGCTTCAAAGTACGCGGTCAACATTGATCTTTCTGTGCCATCACGGTCGATAATGTTCTTTATTTTTTCCATGCCATGGTATGAAACCATGTGCATATTTGGAAGATGTAGCTGCAGTTGCAAGACTGGTGGGTGTATTTTGCTTAATTCGAAGCCATATATTCTCCAGAGTGCTTCCGGAGGTGTCACCCACCGCGCGTCTCTGTACTGTTTAATCTCGTCAATTTCGACTTCGTCTACTTTGTCAGTTACAGGTACAGATGCTCGGTCATGTCCCTTATAGATGTACTTGAACAAGTACTTAACAACTTTAATGCTCGAGCATATCTCAACATTTATGTGGCAGTTGAACATCCGCAAAAGATATGGGTTGTAAGGAACTACCCACCTATTATCCAGTTGGCATTTTCATACCGTTTCAGTCCGACCATCATTGCGTCTCCTATACAGTGGGTAAGAGTCCTTACCTTGAATTGTAGTTTCATTAAATGGCCTTGGATAATTGTTCTTGCATGACGGACGATTCTTTGTGCATGGACAAAATTTATTCAATGCACCGCAAGGACCATGCATCATATGTTTGATTACCATTTTGTATAACTCTGGGTACTTGTGCTTGTTAGGGAGCTCAGCGGAGATGATTCTGTCATACTGTTCCGGACATGTGTATTTGTATTTTCCAGTCATGATGAGCAAAAAGTGAGCATGTGCTAATCCCCGCTTTTGGAACTCTACGACATATGTATATGCCTTAACCTTTCCAAGAATGGCCTTCTCAAATAGTTGCTTCTTCATTTCTTCTAGCTTCGCCTTGAAAACACGAACGACAATGTCTGGGCGATCTTGTGGTGTTTGTCCAAACTGTAGTTCACGTGTGATCTCTTCCCAGTTGGGGTTGCAGGTCATTGTGAGGAATACATCTGGTTTTCCATATTTTCTAACTAAAGCCATAGCATCTTGATACCGACGAATTTTATCTCATGGCCCTCCAATAAATGATGACGCAAGTACTCTCCGTTTTCCAATTGCATCTCCATTCTGTTCTCCGGCTTGAATGCTGTCTAGAAGGCCTTGGTATAGATCCGCCCTTATTTTGTTTTGATGATGCCACATGTAACCCAGTCTGGAGTTTTCAATCTTTATGTATGTATCTACAGCAAACTGCTGAAAAAGCCGTCCGCCGTGCAATATTGGGTTGAATATGCTTGGTCGTGTATGGAATTTATAGCAGTAGTATTCTTTCATGGTTACCCACAGGCCGTTGGCAGAATCTGTGCAAATATTGTGACATCAAAAGTTAGTTAAATTGAATTTTGAATATAATAGTATATGAAAATTTTACCTGGGTCATCATCATTACTGATATCATCAGCACCAATATCTTCCGCTTCTGTATCCCTCTTTGGGATTTTCCTATGCCAACCCAGTTCAGCTCTTGGAAAGAATAGAGGGTACGACAACGGATCAGAGCACCCGTAATATGATCGAATGTGCTCTTTTTCGTTGTTGTTTCCATGTAGTATTACATTCCTGTCATAAGTGTCTCTTCTTTCATTTCCTTCAATCCACACTGCAGCTACCTCTGAATTTATTGGCGCATTGTATGTTCTCTGGTCCAATCTTTGGTCCAGGTTTAAGACGAGTCTGTAGTCCTCAAGGTTTTGGGCTCGTCCCAAACTCCTAAACTGTTGAGAGTATGGGTTATCCCGTAGGATGTCGGTTATTATCCCGATCACATGCTTGTCTTGCTCGTACATTTCCTCGCGGCAATGGCGGTACCGATGCTCTGAGCTTGGATCATCGTCGTAGAAGTATAGCTCTAGATGCTTTGGATCTGATCTACTATTACCAAATGAGTGTATGTTGTGATAGATCTGACCATGTGCTCGAAAGGTGTAAATACCACCAGTTGTTCGCATGTCAGTTGTGTCTCTGTCAAGATGGCAGTATAGAGTAGTAAACGAGAAGTGGCCATTGAAAAATCTTATATTGTTCCGAAAATGTCTTGCGTCAGAGTCGTTGCTTGTCCAAAGTCTCATGAGTTCAGGTGGTGTATCTGCATTGGCTAGTCTTATCTGTCCTTTTCTGCAGCATAATTTCTTAGTTTCATACTTGAATTTTCTTGCATGGCAGAATCTGCAATTTTCTTCTGTTTTGAGCACGTGTTTTTTTGGGTATGTTGCTATAGACGAAATCATAAGGATCAGGGTTGTGCATTTCCTCGCCTTCTTTGATTTCAATTTCCACTTCTCTGTCCCATTCTAGTTTGGTTTGTAGCATAAAAGTTAGTACAGAAGCTATATAATGATTAAAATATATTTAAATTCTATTGAGCATACCTTGACCAGAGAACATGTATTCGTCCTCGTTTATGTCCTCTTCAAATATGACTTCATTATTACCTGTGTTGCAATTTTTTATTGTATAATATATTTCTTTGGATTTCATAAGAACATATATGGAATTGATGACCTTACCTTGATCGTCATTATTGATTGATTGTGTTGGTGTATCTACTTCTTTCATGGTAGCATCATGCTCACATATAATCTCATCCTTGCCTGTGTAGTAATTATTTATATGTAATTTTTGTATTGCATAAAAATATATAGGAAATTTTATAACCTTACCGTGAACATCATTGTATAATGTTTGTATTTGTGCATCTACTTCCTTGATTGCTGGAAACATTGAAGACGGGATGTCTGGCCACAACGCCACCTTATTGTGATCGTCACTTGGTGTATCTGCTTCTTTGATGCTTGGAAACATTGATGAGGGGATGTCTGTCCATAAAAGATGGTTTGTTGTACAAACATTTGTATATTTATTTTGAACGCGAGTATTGTGTAAAATTTAGTATTACCGTAAATCATTTCTTCTGGTTGCTGTAGAGGTTCTGTGTTGGCATCGCCGGTTTCCGTCATAGATACATCTTGTTTCGATGATACATGCCTCTGTCTTGTCGTGAATTCTTTGTTACGACGGTGTAGCAATGTTTGCCTTTCTCGTGGTGTGACATGCTTTCTGTAATCAGGAAAGGTAGAAGTACCAACTTCTTTTTCAGTTGCGATATATGCAGGGTTCTCCAGTGCAATGGAGTCTTTGCTTGCTGTGTTGCGTTTCAATTCATTGATATGTTCTATTCTAGCTTTCTTTTGTTCCGGCTGCATTTTTGCATATATCTGCCTTTGTTGTGCGCATATTTTTTCTTTCTTTTGTTGATAGCCTTCACGGCGTTTTTTGGGTTTTTCCTCTCTTTTTTCATCGGCCATTTGTGCATAGCGCTCTCTGTCTAGTTTCCTTCTTCTTTCCTTAGCATCCATCTCTGGAGAATGTGATCAAAATGCTTGCCTGCATGAGAGTTTTGGAAGTGTAAGAAATATTAGAAATGGAAAATTGATTAAACTTGTATATGTTAGTTCAGTGTGCAATCTAGTCAAATAATTGCATCTATTTTTTCCTTGTCAACAATGATGTTTAAATATGATTCAGTGTATCATATATAAAATCTTGTAAATTTGTTGCTCAAAGTACGGTTTGGTGTACTATTTGTTCGGAAATTTCAAATTGCTAATGATAAACTTATTCATTTCATGGCAGGTACCGGTGTTCCTAAAGATGTTGAAGAATTCGCAAAAAGAAAGAGATGTTGAAGGATGTCGTATATGAAAATACGCAACGAAAATACCTGATGTTAATCTGACTTGGGAGCTTAGCAGCTTAATTGAACCAAAGGTATCTAGAAGGCGACGTGTGAAACTGATTCTATTTAATTGAATTGAAGACTTGAGATTGTGTAAGAATCACGTGGAGGTACAGGTGTATTTGTAGCACCAGCGATACCTGACTCCAAGTAGGTTTCGGCCTCCTGTATGTATCTAAGTAGGATTCAGACTCTTTCATTGAGTATATTTTTTGGGTGTTATTTTGGTACTGAGTCGGACTGACTATGGCATGTACGTATACACGGCCCGGTATGATGTGGCCCTGGACGTGAACGTGGTGTATGTATCTAAGTAGGATTCAGACTCCTGTATGTATCTAAGTAAGATTCGGACTCTTTCATTGAGTATATTTTTTGGGTGTTATTTTGATACTGAGTCGGACTAACTATGGCATGTACCGAGACACTGCGAGAGGTCATGGGTTCGAGTCCCAGCGTGCACCTCTTTTTATTATTAAAGACCGCACGTTGATTATTTTAAAAGTCAAAGGCGTTATTATAAAATGTAAACGAATCGTTTTTTTAACTTATATCAGTACCACGGTTTCATTACAATAAAAACTCAGGGGGTTTCTGCAAAACGCCATGACGGACCAAGAATACCTATTTCTTTTATTAGTAGGTATAGATATAGATGTCAGTATTAAACTTTTGTCTTGAATCTTTCGGATCTAAACGTTCATGCCACAATAAATAAAATTATAGATGTAATATCACCGAGAGTTATAGAACTTGCGCTCAATGTTCAGTTTGATGCTAAAACTTTGAAAATACGAATTTATGGTTATCCAACTTGCGTTATCGTGCAAATATGGTCACTTCGCTCGTATCTAGCCGTATGGCCTGCCCACATGGCGCGCCAGCTTGACGGAGGCCCACCTGTCAGTGACTAGGAGTGCACAAGGTGCTCGGTGACCCTAGCACGCCGTTTTTCATTTCAGAAAATCCCTATGTAATTTATTTAATGACGACAAAAGACGTCAAATATAATGAAAAAAGGATGGGGTAGATTGGGTTCGAACCAACATCCTGTTAATTAAACAATACATCCATCCCACGAGTGCTGCTTGATGTTGTACATGCACAACTAAAATCTATTTGATTGCACACAAAAGAACGTCAAGTTATTCTCAAAAAGAAAAACATGTCAAGTTTGTCCAGGTTAATCAGATAAATAGACACACATGTCTAACTGGTAATTTAGGGGTGGGGCCACTAATCAGTGTGATACTAACAACAGGTTAGGCTAACCAGGTAACTAGACTAATCTACACAGGGCCCACCCATCAGTGAGTCAACAAAAAATTTGTAACTTGGGCGCATGGATAATTCCGCGGGGAAAAAAGGGGCCCGATGGATTCCATTCGTCGACCTCAAGTGTGAAACCGCAGGAGCTAACCACTACACCAAGTACCTATAATTGTCTAAAAGATAAACAATAAATTTTATATTTGGAAATTAAAACTACTCGTATTCAGGTTTTTTCTCCTGGACCGAATTTCTGATAACAGATCGGTTACCAGAAATTTTTGTGGTCCCCGGAAAAATATGTTATTGCCTGAATTTTTTAATTTAAATGACAGAAACCATGTCAAATATATATCTCTCGTATGCATACAATATCAGAACGACAATGAATTGAACTTGCGATTTTTTAAATTTGAATTTCATTTGAAATTTTTTGGCCAAAAAGGTGAGATTTTTTGGAACCGGTTTCCTGGCTGAACGTGGGGAAAAATGGAATCTAAAAAGAATCTGCGTCTATATTAAAGAAGGCACATCTCTTTATAGTCACGAGTATGTAGCTAGTGCATGTGTGTATACGATGTCTAGAGTTCAAATCCCCTCAAATCCTTTTTATTATTCTCTTTGCGATTAAGTTGTACACACATGTGTTATTGAGGGGCTGCTGCTTAATTAAATATAGAACGGGGGGTGTTTCTATAAAATAAAAACATGCGCGCCTCGTTCAAGCTGTTCCCAATCATTGACAGTGGGCATAACCACGCTGGCATGCCACATCAGCGCAGGATACGTCTGAATACAAGCAAAGTGACCGTATGTGCACAAGGACGCAAGTTAGATGACCACAAATTCGTATTTTTAAAGTTTTAGCACCAAACTGAACATTGAGCGTAAGTTGTATGACTGCAGGTGATATTACCTCAAAATTATATGGATAAATATGTTAGGTAGCATTCTACATCGAAAATTCTGTTTTTATCATTTACCTACTTGAGGACGAGCAGGAATTAAGTTTGGGGATGCTTGATACGTCTCCAACGTATCTATAATTTTTGATTGTTCCATGCTATTATATTATCTGTTTTGGATGTTTAATGAGCATTAATACGCTATTTTATATTATTTTTGGGACTAACCTATTAACCGAGGGTCTAGTGCCAATTTTTGTTTTTTTTTGCCTATTTAGAGTTTTGTAGAAAAAGAATACCAAACGAAGTCCAAATGGAATGAAACCTTCGCGATGATCTTTCTTGGACCGAAAGCAAACCAGAAGACTTCGAGATGAAGTCGGAGACGCAACGAGGCAGGAGGGCACGCCCAGGGGGGTAGGCGCCCCCACACTCGTGGGCCCCTCGTAGCTCCCCTGACCTAGTTCCTTCGCATATATATACTCTTATACCCTAAAAACATCAGGGGGAGCCACGGAACCACTTTTCCACCGCCGTAACCTTTTGTACCCGTGAGATCCCATCTTGGGGCCTTTTCCGACGTCCTGCCAGAGGGGGATTCGATCATAGAGGGCTTCTACATCAACACCATTACCTCTCCGACGAAGCGTGAGTAGTTTACCACAGACCTTCGGGTCCATAGTTATTGCATCATCGAACGTTAAGCGTGCGGACCCTACGGGTTCGAGAACTATGTAGACATGACCGAGACATATCTCTGGTCAATAACCAATAGCAGAACCTGGATGCTCATATTGGTTCCTACATATTCTACGAAGATCTTTATCGGTCAAACTGCATAACAACATACGCTATTTCCTTTGTCATCGGTATGTTACTTGCCCGAGATTCGATCGTCGGTATCATCATACCTAGTTCAATCTCGTTTTCGGCAAGTCTCTTTACTCATTTCGTAATGCTTCATCCCGCAACTAACTCATTAGTTACATCGCTTGTAAGGCTTATAGTGATGAGCATTATTGAGAGGGCCCAGAGATACCTCTCCGATACACGGAGTGACAAATCCTAATCTTGATCTATGCCAACTCAACAAACACCTTCGGAGACACCTGTAGAGCATCTTTATAATCACCCAGTTACGTTGTGACGTTTGGTAGCACACAAAGTGTTCCTCCGGTATTCGGGAGTTGCATAATCTCATAGTAAGAGGAACATGTATAAGTCATGAAGAAAGCAGTAGCAATGAAACTGTAACGATCAAAACATCGGTCTATACCTCAAGGGGGCATTGTAAAATGTTTTTTTCCAAATTTTCTTTCATAGCCATGTTTGGCACATGTGGGTCACCATGTAAAAGAAAATTTGGGTGATTTGGAGGTGGTGCAAAAAATCACCTTTTTTCAAAAACTGCCTTAAGTTAGACCAAATGGTCCCTCCGGAAGGCGGTGATTTTTTCGACCACCTCCAAAATTTCCACTTTTTAAAATATATTTGAAATGGAAGATTCAATCTTGCTAACTTATGAACATTGACAAAAAAGATTTTCAAATTTTTCTAATTCTTATAATATATTTAAAATGGAAGTTTCAATCATGCTAACTTATGAACATTGACAAAAAAAGATTTTCAACATTTTATAATTTTAAAAATATATTTGAAATGGAATATTCAATCATGCTAACTTAAGAACATTGACAAAAATGATTTTCAACATTTTCTAATTTTTATAATATATTTGTAATGGAAGATTCAATCATGCTAACTTATGAAAACCTCAAGTCCATGTATTTCACTTTCTATCCTATGTAGATAAGGCTTGTGTACTTCTTTATAAAAAACATTTGTAATGGTAAGACAAATAGATGCGACAGATGAAAACATCGACAAAAAAATTCCATGCTAATTCAAACGTTATATTTTGCAAACACTACTTTTTCTTTCTAACATTTACTCGTTCTTTTTCTTATAAATCAGTTTCAGTTAACAAATTCAAATAAATAGGATAATTTCTTTCTTGGATTTCACGCTTTTATTACAAAAATCCCTTAAATCTTCATTCCATTGTTGTTCTTCACACACTCCATTACCAAGCACATGGCCACTGTATGCAGCATGTCTCGTCAGTCAAGCAACATTGAAGCACCTACTGTGATCATTGCAGCATCAGAATATAAACACTGCAACAAAGCATAGCTGATCTGCATCTAGACAGTTGATATACTTCAGAGACATACTAGATTACTTAAGAGTCTGCCATACTACAACCTTCAAACAGTTCACAACCACTTCCACCTTCCAGATTCATAGTTCACAACCATACTAGTGCAAAAGTAAAACATCATCAACTATACTGATGATTAGTACCACTACCAGCTTCACAGAGGGTGACTAGATGGGACCCATGGCCTTCAGGAGGGCTGCATGCTCTGCCCTGATCTTCACGTCGCTCCCACACTCGTCGCTAAACCGCATGCATCCAACATAAGGTGCTCATACAGCCCATCCTTGGGAATTGGCTTAGTGGTGTAGTATGGGCACCTGAACTTGCCCCACTTGTAGTACGCCGCCTTCCCCTTCTCACTGATCTTCTTGGCTTCATGCTAAATGAAGGACTTTTGGTTCCACTCTTCCACCTCATCTCCAGAGTTGTACTGCACATACAAATGATTTGCATAAATACATACTTCCCATTTAGAGTAATGTAATTAACAAACATCAGATAATTGCCATTTACTGGAATTTAATGAACAAACAAACATAATAGCCCATTTACAACTAATTAATGCACAAACAACATAATAGTTCCATTTAGAAGAATTTAATGGACAAACAACAGAATAGCAAACTTATATGCATTCATATATGGTTTCATGAAAAAACACCACACATAACTCATTTACAGCTAATTAATGCACAAACAACACAACTTTTAGAGGAATTAATTGGAAGTATAACAAAACTTTCCATTTTAGAATAATTTAATGGACAAAAAACACAATATTTCCATTTATATGCATTCAGATATGGTTTCATGAACAAAGACCACAAATATGCCATTTAGAGCTAATTAATGACCAAACAACACAACTTTATGATATCAATGAATAAACTACATAACATTCCAATTTAGAGGCATTCATATAGGGCATCATCAACAAACAACATCTCACACAGATTAATAAACAGACAAAAAACAACTTGGGGTCACCTCCTCGACGTCGTCAGAATCAGATGGGTTGTTGGACCCAGCAATGGCCAGCTTCCTCTTGGTGCCAGCAGCTTCCTCTTTCTGCAATATAAGTAATTCAATTATACTACTAACTACATAACACAGTATGCAAAGGTCAAGCAATCTGCAATGTGCTTCTAATAATCTAAAATGATACTTTGACCTAAAATTAAACTGTACCCAAAGGTCAAGCATTCTACAATGATAGCTTGGTCAAACTAAAATTTTAGGTCATGCTGACTGTGGTCCTTCAAACTATAATGCCAGACTGGGCACCAACACTAATCTTGTGAGTGCTCAGCTCTCTGCCAATGGAGGTAGTACATTCTGCCAATCAGTGAGCCATTGTGGTTGACAACAAGTAATTGCATTTAGTTCATCTGCTCATGCATGTAATGTACATAGTGGTGCATCAGCTGCCCTATTCTCTGAACCTTATATTAGATGGTATATTGTAATGCCATGAGCTTTAGGAAAGGAAATCTTTGTGCAATTTTTGGTGCTAGGTGTGAAACTATTTCATATGGCATTCATGCATGGAGTTATGCAACAAGAATTTAATATGAGTTGGTCATCTGGCATAGTTGCATGTCTAGCAAACCTACTTATGGTTGACTTTATAAGTACAACAATCCTACAGATCAAAAATAAACCTACCTACAATTTTAGTTTATGGATAATGAAGTGAAGCTCCTAACTATTTTGAAATTGCGCACTAGTTAAACGTACCGTGTTCATTTCAACAATTAATTGATAGACTTCAAATGAAGAAAGTAGGATTTTAACCTCATTTGTACAATAACAACTTTAATAGATACACTGGGTGGCTGCTCAGCCCCTGTCGTGGCCCACTGAGGGAATATGCACAACAAATCTAACAACATATACAGGACAGAACAAAATCTGAGCACATGCGGCAATCCAGATTCTAATATAAAAAACCTAACTCTCATTATGATCTCTGTAGCATTCAAGCACGAATCAACTACAAAAAACCCTAACTCTGAAATGGGGTTCCCTATTCAATCAAAAAACCCTAACAAGCAGAACGGGGTGCCGCATTCAATCACAAATCTACTATAAAAACCCTATCTACTAAATCTTCTGCTTATCAACTACAACTATGAAAGGAGGGGAACGAGAAGCATTACCACATCCACCACCTGCTTGTCGCTCGCCTCCGCACCTACATCCAGTGCGCCACCAGACGCCGTCACCACCAGGTCCGGCACGACGGAGTCCGAGCCCACCACCCCCTGCTCCACCAGATCCGCCGCCGCAGCGACCAATCCACCGACTGCGGGTGCAACATCTCCCGCACCGCCGACGGCGACCACTTCTTGGACGGCATCTGCCGCGGTGTTCGCGGCCTCGACCACAACTCCGTGCGCAGTGGCGGCAGCGCCACGACCTTGCTCCATCGAAGCCTAAGAGAACCCGCCGGAGAGAGGGAGGCGGTGGGGTTGAGCGAGTAGGCGCGGTGGCGGGGCGATGGAGACGAGGGGGAGACGATGCGCCAAGGAAGGAGGGAGTGAGCCGATTTGGGGGGAAATGGTGGGGGGATGCGGCCGGTGGTGGTCCCCCCCTCTTATAGGATGGGACTTTTTTGGAAGTTTTCATGCGTGGCGTGGCCCATGGCTAGCCCACGACCGCCGCACGTGACAAGGGGAACGTGACAAGGGAAAACGAAACGCCCACGTACAATACATGTATACCCTCAGCGTACAAAAGTAATTGGGCCGATGAGGGCTCGTACAGGGCTCTACGAGTGAGGGAGTCCTGGATTGGGGGGTCCTCGAGCGTCCGGACTATGTTACGTGGGCCGGACTGATGGGCCGTGAAGATACAAGACAGAAGGTTCTCTCCCGTGTCCGGATGGGACTCTCCTTGGCGTCCCGATATGAAGATTCCTTTCTCAGTAACCGACTTTGTACAACCCTAGTCCCCTCCGGTGTCTATATAAACCAGAGGGTTTAGTCCGAAGAGGCAATCATAATCATACAGGCTAGACTTCTAGGGTTTTAGCCATTACAATCTCGTGGTAAATTAACTCTTGTAATACTCATATTCATCAAGATCAATCAAGCAGGAAGTAGGGTATTACCTCCATAGAGAGGTCCCGAACCTGGGTAAACATCGTGTCCCCCGCCTCCTGTTACCATCAACCTTAGGCACACAGTTCGGGATCCCCTACCCGAGATCCGCCGGTTTTGACACCGACATTGGTGCTTTCATTGGGAGTTCCGCTGCGTCGTCTTCGAGAGGTTCGATGGCTCCGTCAATCATCTACAACGATGTTGCCCTGAGGGAGGTCTTTCTCCCCGGTCGGATCTTCGTATTCGGCGGCTTCGCACTGCGGGCCAACTCGCTTGGCCATCTAGACTAGATCGACAGTTGCATCCCAGGTCACCAGATTAGTTCTAGGAATCTGGACTACGTCGCGGATATCCGAGGAGACTTGATCTCCCAAAGATTCACGACCCCAACCTCCGCTCTGGCCTTAAATCCGGAGCGCATCATCGGGCCCGAAGGCGGGATCCCTGAGCCCGCCGGACTGTCAGCGGCCGTTGAGCCCGGCACGGGAGAGCCGGACTCTTATCCGGACACCGGCTCCGAACCTTCGGAGTCGATATCGTGTGAGCTCAACCCAGGAGTTTTCTTCCCGCCGTGCCCCACAAACTCTCTTTTCCCTGGCCAAACTTTGCCCTTAAGTGAGGCACTGGACCTAATGCGATCCCTCGTTATTACAGAGGAGCAGCGTCCGAACCACGCCCAGCCCGGACTAGGGGCTATGGGCGGGGAATTTTACATCCCACCCTCCACCCACTTCATAGCCACTGTTGAAGGCTTAACTGACATGCACGATTACGGCTTCGATGCCGGAGAAGAGCAGGCCCAAAACCCGCCGCCCGCCGGACGCTGGCCGGCCACTTCTTCGTACGACATATACATGATGGATACACCCAAAGAGGGTGGCGACGATAATGAGAAAAATCCAGTCGAGGATATACCTCCTGAGACACAATCAAAACGTCGACGTCCGCAACACCGCTCTAAATCACGCTGCGGAAAAAACAGCAATACCGGCACAGGAGAAAATAATACTCCAGACGATGCCGAAGACAATGAAGACCCCATTGAGCCAACTTCCGAACAGGGTAAACGGGAAGATGGGCGATTCAGCCCTAATGAACAGGCCGTAAACAAAGACTCGGAGGACAACAATTATCTTCCGCTCTCCGAGGATGAGGTGAGCCTCGGCGACGAGGATTTCATCATGCCTCAGGAACCTCTCAAGCAGGAGCGCTTTAAGCGCCGGCCAATAGCCACTGCAAGGAGCCTGAAGAAGAAACAACAGCAGCTTCAAGATGACCAAGATATGCTCAATGACAGATGGACTAATGTCCTGGAAGCCGAGGAATACGGCCTCGAGCGCCCAACCAAAAGTTACCTGAAGCACAAATTGTTACCCCAATTCGATGACGAGGCTCTGGAGCCCGTACCATCAGCGCGTAATGCGGCTGACCGACCACCACGTGGACGGGACAAAGCGGCAACTCAAGACGAACACCAGCCCGTACCACCTTGCCGTAAGGGCAGAGACACAACAGCCCGGGGTCATACATACGACCTGCAGCAGGACCTGGACAACAGAGCAGGTCAGACCAGATCGATCTACGGATCACGGGGGGGGGGGGGGGGGGCGCCCCGACGCGCGACGACGGCCATCTAGCCGGACTTCACAAACACAACCACCACTGGGCCGAATACCGCAGACGAACTCCATCCGAGCTATGTTACGACTTGGTCCGATACAGAGGTGCCGCACACCCCCTTTGCTTCACTGATGATGTAATGGAACACGAGTTCCCGTAAGGGTTTAAACCCATGAATATCGAATCATACGATGGAACAACATATCCCGCACTATGGATTGAAGATTTCCTTCCCATATCCACATGACCCGCGGTGATGACCTCCACGCCATCAAATACCTCCCACTAAAACTAAAGGGATCAGCACGGCACTGGCTAAACAGCCTCCCAGAGGACTCCATTGGCAGCTGGGAAGACTCGGAAGACGCCTTCCGCAATAACTTCCAAGGTACATATGTCCGGCCTCCGGACGCCGATGACCTAAGTCACATCATCCAGCAGCCCGGGGAGTCGGCCAGGAAACTCTGGACTAGGTTCTTAGTTAAAAAGAACCAAATTGTCGAATGTCCGGACGCCGAAGCCGTCGCGACCTTTAAACATAGCGTCCGGGATGAATGGCTTGCCCGCCACCTCGGTCAAGAAAAACCAAAATCCATGGCTGTCCTCACCGCTCTAATGACCCGCTTTTGCGCGGGAGAAGACAGCTGGCTCGCCCGTAGAAGCAACAACACCATTGATCCGGGCACTTCCGAAGTCCGAGACGGCAACGGTAAGCCATGACGCAATAAACATAAACATTGTAACAATAATGAAGGAACGCAGGACACGGCGGTTAACGCCGGATTCAGTGGTTCCAACCCCGGTCAACGGAAAAGGCCATTCAAGGAAAACAGAGACGGACCATCCAATTTAGACAAGATACTGGATCGGCCCTGCCAGATCCATGGCACCCCCGTTAAACCAGCCAATCACACCAACAGAAGCTGTTGGGTCTTTAAACAAGTCAGCAAGCTTAATGCCAAACAAAAGGCGAAGGGGCCGCCCAGTGACAGTGATGACGAAGAGACTCGCCAACCAAACACCGAGGGTCAGAAGCAATTCCCCCCCGAAGTAAAAACAGTGAACATGGTATACGTGATGAACATCCCTACAGTGGACTGCAAGCGCGTGCTACGGGACGCCTGCGCCATAGAGCCAGTCGCCCCAAAATCAAGCCGATGGGCAGCCCGCCCAATCACTTTTGATCGCAAGGACCACCCAGCCAGTATCCGTCATGAAGGTCCGGCAGCTCTCATCCTCGATCCAATTGTCGATGGGTTCCATCTCACGAAAGTCCTTATGGACAGCGGCAGTAGCCTTAATCTACTCTACCAAGACACTGTCCGCAAAATGGGCATTGATCCTTCAAGAATGAAGTCCACCACAACTACCTTCAAGGGAACAATATCCGGCGTAGAAGCCCACTGCACGGGCTCAATTACATTGGAAGTCGTTTTCGGGTCACCAAACAACTTTCGAAGCGAAGGCTTGACCTTCGATATTGTCCCGCTCCGCAGTAGCTGCCATGCACTACTCGGGCGTACCGCTTTTGCTCGTTTTAATGCAGTCCCACATTACGCCTATCGCCAGCTTAAGATGCCCGGTACACGCCGCATCATCATGATAAACGGGAATACGGAATGCTCCCTCCGTACATAGGAGCATACTACGGCTATTGCGGCCGAAGTACAAAGTGGCCTTATCAAGCCGCGCATTTCGTCGGCCGTCAAGCCGCCGGTCTCCATTAAACAGGACCGATCAACCTCAGAGCTGGATTAGCAGTTCGGCCTCCATCGTCCGCCCCATATAGCCGCGAACTTTGTACCGCGCATACATAATTATGCACTTAAAATACCCTGGTCACCAGCGGAAGCACAATACGGACAAACCTACAATGCGGTCTGCACTCTACTAGTCTCTTTCCTTTTTCTAACTGTTTTTTATCTTTTACCACAGGTGACTATTCTTGCTGAGAAGTCCTTTAACCAAGGCAAGGCAGCGTAGATGTGCGGCAGGAGGACCAAATGCTTTTTGTAGACCGCACTCTTTCTTCCAAACCTGTAGAGTGCCCTTTTTCTCAGCCTTCGATCCCCGGCATGTCAAATAGCCTTGGTGGTAGCGTTATAATCTTTAAGATCGCACTGGACGTATCGTTCAGATGCCAATCAACATAACCCGCATTCAGTATTCACTTTTCTCAAAGAACTGAATTTTGCTTCTGTGGTTATTTCACGCACGCACCTTGGCATATATTGCCAGGGGCTCGATATGGCAATATATGAGTTGCCGTCAAGTCCGAACAGCTTTATATCATACTTCGGCATCACGAGTTTTGGCCTTATATGCATCAGCTCCGAATCATGTCTTTGGTCAATAGTTGGGTTGCCCGGCTCCTGTGCTTACTATCTTACGTTCCGCTCTATCAGCTAGGGTAGTAAAGGGAGAACTACTGCGATTGTGTCCTGGTTTGTCCGGATGAGCACCTCAGTAGAGAAAGCCGAAAACTGACTGTCATGATGAGGCGAGAGCTGGTCAACCACTCGCTGACTCTTCGGAATCTTCGCGATTCCTTCCGTATTACAGGAAGGACCATTCTTCTGGTCACGTATGTAAACGCACATTATTCGGATAACCGCGTACATACCAGGGGCTATATCATAGACCCACCGTCAAACTCCTATGGCTAAGTGAAAGTATTAAAGCCCTATAGTCTGATTGCTTGGTTCGCCGCATTGACACCTCCTTAATGGACCAAGACGTTGGGTCAAGAGTGATCAAGTTCTTTTCCGAACACCCCCGCATTATACGCGAGGGGGCCGAAGCCGACAACTGGTAAACTTTCAGATTATATAAAAAACGGCCGCACATGAGGCACCAAAAACTTTGAGGCAAAAGTATAAAAACATAGCCCTAATATATCATAATATTGTTTTTACAATTTGGTACATTTCACTCAAACATAATATCTTTCGAGCACCGACCCTCTATAAAGCGGGCACCCTCTAGGACATCCTCAAAATAATGCTCTGGCGTGTGATGGTCCTTGCCCTTGGGTGGACTTTTCGTTGCAATATCAGTGGCCTTCATCTTCGCCCAGTACGTCTTGACGCGGGCAAAGGCCATCCGTGCACCTTCTATGCACATTGACTGCTTAACGGCATCGATACGCGGCACCACATCAACAAGTCGCTGCACCAAACCGAAATAATTATTCGGAATTGGCTCAGTCGGCCACAGCCGGACCACGACGTCCTTCATGGTAGATCCGGATATCTTGTGGAGCTCGGCCCACTGGGCCATCTGTTCGTTCAGCAACAGCAGATGCTTTGGCATGCTGAATTGTGACCAGAAAAGCTTTTCTGTCTCATGTCCTTCTTGCGCTTGGAAAAACTGGGTCGCATCGGAGACACTCTTCAGCAAGTCAAAAAATGCGTCTGGAGAAATCCACATTTGATTAAGCGGGGCATACTTCGGATCGCCGAATTTAGTTTGTAATAAAAAAGGCTTACCGGCCGCGATCTCCCCAGCTTGCCGGATCTCCTCCCGAGCCGCTCTGGACTCGGACCGTGCTTCCCTCGCCTCTTGTAAGGCCTTGTCAAGATCGGCCGTTCTGGTTTTGTTATCTTCCTTGAGAAATTCGCATCGGCTGGTGGCATCCTTTAGCTCAAGTGCCATAGTAGATATTCTCACCTCGCACTGGCGCTGAGCAGCCTGTTCGGCTTTTAATTCAGCAGCTGGCCTTTCGGCAGCCGCATTACTCAACCTGGCTTGCTCCTTGGCCCGGGCAAGCTCAGCCCGAAGGGTCTCAACTGCGGCGGCACTATCTGCAGTTATGCATATCTCAGTATACAATTCCCAGCGTCATGCTCATATTATAGTACTTGCATATACTGACTGCCCCAAAGACATACCTTGCGCCTCGTCGAGCCGCCTGTTAATCAACGCGATGTCATCATCCGCCACATCAAGTTTCTGCTTTAGATCTGCAACCTCTGTAGCTTGGGCAGTCGCCAGGGATGTAACAGCCCGTGTTCCAATTAGTCAGATTATTTCCTGGGCATATCTTTCTTGATCCTCTGACCGCCTCCCTTTGGACGCCAACCAGAGTCTCAGGGGCTACTATCTATACACAGGCGCATTTTGCATTTATAACACAATTGAAAATATTACATTGCATACCTCGAGGCCTCTTAGCAGGCCCATGAAGGCTTCATTCAATCCGCTTCTCGCGGACAGAACCCTCTCAACTACCATACCCATTAAGGTACGATGTTCCTCCGAGACAGACGCATGTTGCAACATACCCATCAATGTATCCGGCGCCTCTGAATTCCTGGGAACGGCTGCGGGAGTACGGACACCCTTCGAAGGGATATGCTTATTCACCCCTAGAGTCGTCCCCGGCTGTAAACCGGATAGTCTAGGGCCTTTATTGTTGGTCCCCGTAGGGGCCGCACACCCCGGACCCTGGACGGCCGAAGTATCACCTTCGGGCCTAGTCTTCATTGTCCTTCGCACCACTTGTTGATCGGGAGAGATCCTCCGGGACGACACCTCGGAGTCGTCTGCCTCATTGGACGGGGAGGTCTGCGGAGGCGTCTCGCTTTCCATCATCTCCGGAAGAAGATCCCCCGAGGAGGAGGACTGTGGAGGAAGGCTGCATGCCGGAATGCAAACATATATTTTAAATGTTACCCTTGCAACCAGGAAAGAACGAGATATGTTTAAGACACCCTTGTTCACTTACGATTCGGCTAAGGGCTTATCCTTACGGAGGAACCGCGTGACAACGTCGTCTCCCGAATCGGAACCGCCTGACAGGGATATCTTCCCTCGCTTAGAAGCCTTTATCTTCAATTATTCGGAGGCGGTCCTCTTCTTCCCACGGGGAGAAGGGATGCCAGTTTCTCCTTCCCTTTTGTCTTCAGAAGGGGGAGTTCTAATCTCCCCGGACATGGTGTCTGGCGTGCCTCCAGAATGAGGGCCACCTTGGGCCTTCTTGCTCTCCTCGTTGTCTTCCTTCGCCGACACTTGATATGGTGCCGGAACCAGCATCCTTGTTAACACCGGATCAGCTGAGTCTTCGGGAAGAGGGGCCGAACACCTAATTCTCTCCGCCTTCTTTATCCAGCCCTGGCCGAATATGGTTTTCTCAGTATATTGTTATGAGATATTTAACTAAGCTGTGTTCAGGAGTTGAGTGCTTATTAAGGTATCCGGATGGTTGCAGTCAAGGCCAAGGTCTTCTGTAGTATCCGGCCACTGTTTTCGTGTCCCGAAGAATAATTTCCACATTCCTCTGAGCATCGTGCCAAAGAAGTGCTGAAGGGTTCGTGGTCCTTCCAGATTGAGCTCCCACATGCGGAGAGGCCGTCGCTGGCACGATAGGACCCGGCGGACTAGCATTACTTGGATTACGTTGATAAGGCCGGTGTCCTTTTCAATGAGGCTCCGGATGCGGCTTTGCAGCGTCCGCACTTCATCAATTGATCCCCAGTCCAGCCCCTTATTAATCCATGATGCAAGCCATAACGGAGGGCCGGATCGGAACGCAGGTGTAGCTGCACACTTGGTACCACGGGGTTCAGTGATATAAAACCACTCCCGCTGTCATAGGTTGGAAGTTTCTGTGAAGGAGCCTTTTGGCCAAGGAGTATTGGTGAGTTTGCTCACTGTAGCGCCACCGCACTCCGCTTTTTTCCTGTCGACTACCTTCGGCGTCACATTAAAGGTCTTGAGCCACAAGCCGAAGTGTGGGGGAATACGGAGGAAGGCCTCACACATAATGATGAACGCCGAGACATGAAGAAAGGAGTCCGGAGATAGATCGTGAAAATCTAGCCCGTAATAGACATGAGCCCTCGAACGAAGGGATGAAGAGCGAACCCTAGCCCTCGGAGGAAGTGGGAGATGAATACGACCCTCTCGCCGGATCTGGGAGTAGGAATAACCTGCCCTTGAGCAGGAAGCCTGTGGGGGATTTCCGCGGTCAGGTACCTTGCCGCCCGGAGCTTCACAATATCCTCCTCTGTGACAGAGGAAGCCATCCATCGGCCTTGAGGACCGGGTCCGGACATGACTGGGAAACGCGAAGCAATTAAATTGAACCTTGGGTGCTGGAACTCGAGGTTGGAAAGGTTGAGGAAAGGGTTGGCGTAAAGGAGAAAGACGTGTCTTAGCCCCTTTATAAAGGCGATGAATATCAAATGCCTCCTCCTAGGCCTTAAAACCTGCCTATTCCTGAGGAATCATGCCAACAGAACGGTTGGGTTACCCACGCCCGTATTGATGAAAAACCCGCAATAAGGGGACACAATCTCTGCTTTGACAAGACGTGCCAATGAAACCGCATCTCGAAATATGGGGCGGCAGGCTAAAAAACGGTTCGAAATAATAACCGGGTGGTGACGTGATGTCACGCTATTAAAAGTTGTCAGCAGATTGGACTCGTGAAATATTATACTCTCTGCGGTTGTGTGTGGTATTTGTTTTGCAGAGTCGGACACGCTTCCTGTGTTCGGAAGGCTATTTTGGAGTATTTGGAGAAGGAACCCGCCTTTCAATGCCGAAGACAATCTGCGCGCCGAACACATCGTCATTGAAGCCTGGTTCAGGGGCTACTGAGGGAGTCCTGGATTGGGGGGGTCCTCGGGCGTCCGGACTATGTTACGTGGGCCGGACTGATGGGCCGTGAAGATACAAGACAGAAGGTTCTGTCCCGTGTCCGGATGGGACTCTCCTTGGCGTGGAAGGCAAGCTTGGCGTACCGATATGAATATTCCTTTCTCTGTAACCGACTTTGTACAATCCTAGTCCCCTCCGGTGTCTATATAAACTGGAGGGTTTAGTCCGTAGAGGCAATCATAATCATATAGGCTAGACTTCTAGGAATTTAGCCATTACGATCTCGTGGTAGATCAACTTTTGTAATACTCATATTCATCAAGATCAATCAAGCAGGAAGTAAGGTATTACCTCCATAGAGAGGGCCCGAACCTGGGTAAACATCGTCCCCCGCCTCCTGTTACCATCACCTTAGACGCACAGTTCGGGACCCCCTATCCGAGATCTGCCGGTTTTGACACCGACAACGCGCGCTCTACGCGGACATAAAAAAGACGATCGTGCCCCTCTTCACGAATCGTTTTTGACAGATCTCAGCCATCCTTGTGTTTCACGCTCCGAGCGTTCATTGGGGGGGGGGGGCACCGGAGCAGAAACGGTCAATAGAGTGCTTGTGTCTCTGGGCGCGAACAGGCACGGTGGGTTGTCGCAGAACAAACACCCCGTGTTGTGTGCAGCCGCAGCCGGTAAGGGACCCGTCGAGGTTGAAAATCAAGTTGACAATAGGTAGGTGGCCATGTCCCGCACGTTGGACGGCAAGGTCTGGTTCTAACCGAGTGCATCTCCGCCCAGGCTGAGTAGCACCTTGACGTGATTGGCTGGATCGAGTCACCGTGAGTACGCGATCTAGTCTCCCGTCTCCTAGCTACCCGCCTGACCGGACTCGGAGGCTGAGTGAGGAGGACACGAGCCGCCACTCGTCCCAAACCTCGTGCCACCGTGAGCAGTGAGCACAGCGTGCCGGTGTGGATGTTGGAACTAATCTTGTTATTAGTGCTGATTAGATCATGCATGCATGTAGTTGACATGTGACACTAAAAGCTGCGGCTGTGTACCAACGTAGAGACGTGATCACGTTTACATGGAAAGCTAGTAGTGTTGGTTAGTGCATGCAGGATTAGCCTAGTCGTGGAGTTAGTTAGTGGCCTAGAGAAAAGGTCGTTGCAGTTGAGTGGATGGCTGGACATGCATGCATGTAGGAATTAGTTAGTGGGGTTAGCAGCGCCGAGTGTGGCGGCTGGCCAATGTGTGCGTGCTGTTAGTGGCCGGGCATAGCGGCCGGGTTAGTGCGTGTGTATAAGTTCCTGTGAGAAACCATGAAAGAAGTGTGTGTGTGTGTGTGTGTTCTCTTGTGTGAGAGAGCTCGAGGTAGAAGAAGACCGGCGCTGCAAGGCGGCGGCGCCAACAGTGGATAGCTGATTTGAGCGGCAATCTGCAGGATCTGCAGCCGCGGCATGTTGGGGAGGTCCGAGATGCAGACCTCACACAGCCCGCACGCTGCCGTTCTATCTCTGTTCCGCCTCTCCCTACCCTCCCCCCTCCGTATTGGTTTCAAGGTGGATGATGGTGTGACCTGGAGGCGCTGGCCACGTTCAGATTAATGATTTTGAGATGCCAACGATGGTAAATAAAGGTGAGCAATCATATCTCTTCGGATACAGTCGATGCGAACGAAGACATATTTAATCCTAACTAAGCGTTCAACCAGAAGATCGAGAGTCACACGGCACTCAGTGCACCGTTTGGGACATAGTTTCTCGGTGCAAAAACATGATGGCATCAGCAGATGATAGATGACGTGGCTTGACCATAGCTAGTTAACCAATGGTGGGTCCAATCTGTAAGTCTATAAGGAAAAGTTGATGTGCCTGGGTTGTTGATATGGATAGCTTGCATGTTAAAAGAAATAAGATAATGGGGATGAACTATTTAGGTATTATAGATCTGAGCATAGGTGAAGTCAGTCGACTTTTCCCGCGACAACATGACTGAGAACAAGACACATGTCAACCCACCATATGACAAAAAAATAATTGACTTTAACCTAAATGGAAAACAGTCTACTGAAGATTAGACAGTCCCTACAAAATTGTACTCCCTCCGTTTTATAATGTAAGACGTGTTTTTGACACTAGACTTTATGGGACAGAGGGAGTAGAAAATAGGCTTGTTTCTCCATCCTTTGATCTGCACTGCCAAGCAAATGTGCAACTGCTGAGCTACTACGTGATACAGGGATATCTACTAGTACTTCCAATATTGTATATTTAGACTTGTAGTATTGAGAAATCCTTGAGTACTCTTGGCTAACATGCTTTTATCGATCTTGTGAACTGCAGAACTCAGATATTTTGCAACCTGACTGTATCCTTATTGAACTGAACAGGGTTCAGACTGGCCAAGGAGTCTCTTGACTCTAAAAGCTTACGCAGAGAAAGAGCAGTTAAACCAGAAATTAGGACATCTCATAATTCACTGGCCAAAGAGGAAGACGTACGGGCAAGACAACGCAAGGGATTCATCCTCCTCAACCCACCTTTCCAGGTCAATTGCAATAACGAAAAAACTGACACGTCATAGTCTAGTGCTCGTTACTAATCGCACTTCTTTTAGAACACTTATAACTAATCACACGTACATATGGGTTAGCCCAAAGCAAGCCACCATCCATTTGGCTGAACACAATTAGCGTGACATAAAACCCTTCATCGAGTGCCGGTACTACACAATTAAGATAACATTCATAAACTGCCAATCATGGAGGACCCTAATATTAGAAGTACTAGTACTACCTACTGACAAAAAAGGGTTCCCCGCTTTGTATTATAAAGCAATCAACCGATACAACCAACGATAGGTGCTGGACGAAAGTAGCACAAATACGCCCAAAAGAACCCAAAAGGAAAATACAAAAGAAACAAATGCTGACAACGGCGGATCGACAATAACGAAGAAGCCTCGCGACCACTGCGTCCAGTGGAAATCTCCCACCGAGCTCCTAGACTCCGAAGCGCCGGTACCAATTAACACCTCCGAGAAGGGACGCGATGACGACGACGCTGCTACCAAGGGTTTCCCCCGGTATGCGGCCAGGGGAGAGGAAGGGTGGCCCCCGACGCCCTCCAGGAAGGTCTGGCGGCACTCTCAGGCGCCACCGCGTCGGCGTCGGAGTGGCCGGTAGGGATTTCTCCCGATCCCAACCTTCACCTTGGGCGCTCCGGAGCCCGCCACCAACCGACCCCCACCCTGCGCCAACATGGTCTTGAAGCTTCCACGCTGTCTTACCATGGCACCACGAAGTGAGGTCTGCACAACGAGGAAGAGGAATCGGGACTAGCGGCAGCAGCACCGTCGGCACGCGGGAGGGCTCAGCCTCCACTGTCAATGACGGTAGCCGATCGGACGCAATAGTAGGAGCATACCAGGCCCATGGTCCCATAGGCCCAGCTGAGCACTCACTTCCCGTAAAGCTCCCGCCAGGCACGCCGTCGGTGTCGCCGCCCCCGGTCCGAGCTCCTCCTCCTCCCCACCGTGCAGAAGGCGACGAAGCCGCGCCGGGGGCCGGCCTACTAGGACCCAGATGGATCCCGCAGGGCCCCGATCGCCGCCGTCCCCTGCCCCAGAAAGGGAAAATGCGCGCGCAGGGACAGGAAGTCCCGCCGCCGCCGACAACACCTGGGCCAGCGCCGGGGGTGGCGGGGGGGGGGGGGAGTGTTGAGTAAATAGGCAATTTTTCGATTAATATAATCCATGAGTAAATCACTACCTTGGCATTGACAGAAATAATCACATATATCGATATTCAATCATGCAAGCACATACTCCCTCGATTCCTAAATATAAGTCTTTTTAGACATTTCAAATGGACAACAACATACAGATGATATAGACATATTTTAAAGTGTAGGTTTACTCATTTTGCTCCGTATGTAGTCATTTGTTGAAATTTCTAGAAAGACTTATATTTGGGAACGGAGGGAATACTACGCTAATTGCAGACAGATCTACGTATAACGCTAGCATGGCTAAAACAGAAAACAGTAGGAGCGGGATAAACGAGTTATACCCTCCAGTAGGCCATGCAGAGGCCGCAACGGCGGTGGTAGCAGCTGCGTCCTCGGCGGCCTTCTTGTCGGCCTCGAGCTTCTCAACGGCGAGACGGTCGGCGTCGGACTGAGGGTGGTGAAGGCGATGCGGACGAAGAGGAAGCAGACGAACGGATGCGAGCAGTTGCGTAGTTGCTTCCCAAAAACCTATTCGTCTCTCTCCCGTATAGGATCCGGGAGGCGGGGTTTTGGAGACCTGCTCTCCCGTCGACCGTGTACGCGGTGGACGGGATGGAGTCACCGGCGGCAACAACATCAAAGGAACGGCGACTGTCGTGCGCGTGGAGCAGATGTGATCTGTTCATGGCGGCTAGGGTTAGGAGACACCGCACACTTATGTAGGCGTTCGAGTCCGTGACAGTTCATGATCCGACGTCTCAGATCGTGGCCCAGCTGTCAGAAAACTCTTTGACTTGCAAAAATAAGCACGTAGGTGTGAGCTCGGCTCGGCTCATTCCCGCAACCCGCGGCGCGTCGTGACAAGGCTGGCGGCGGAGGAGTGTGTGAGGGCCTCTTCTCTTCTCAAGCTCCAATAGCATGTAGAAGGGAAACCCTTATAAGGAGGTCCAACTCCTCTCCAACTTCCGGGGTGGGACTAAACTTCCCATTACACCTAGTGCCAATAAACCCACATGGGCCCTTAAGAGATTTTTTCAGAAATTGCTATATGGGCCTAAAGCTCATCCCAAATTTCAGCAGGGAGTTGGGGGTGGACCACCGAGAGAGAGAAGGGGGCACGCGTCGCCCCGGCCACCTCCCGGGGAGGCGGCACAATGGCGGATCTGGGAGGGGGGAGAGGGGTGGGGCTGGGTTCGAGTGACCGGCGGCCAGCGGCCAGCGCGCGGGAGGGGGGGCTAGGCCGGCCTGCGGCAGCGGAGGGGGGCAGGGAAGGTACCCTAGCGAGAGCTAATTCCACTGGCTTTTAATACTACCTTACTCCACCGTGGAAGGTGATAAATCATGTAGGATTAGAAGAATGAAATTTCTTTCCATTAATGTTTGTCATGCCCGAACCATGAATCATGCATTAAGTTATAACGTTTAATCTCTTTGTAAATCAACATATGCTAATGGGCTGGCCCGACAATTTTGATATACTGCAATAGCAAGATCTAGACATGATCCAGTTGCCATGAAGCATGGTGCCATAAGTCCTCCATTGCTAGCTTCCCATACAGATGTCATTAATTTATGCCTGAAAGAGAAATAAATATATAATTAAGCACAAAAGAAGACATAATTGGGTGATACCAGCAATGCTAACATATAATCAACATTATATAACACCATAAAAAGCAGAACAACGTCATCATAGGGAAAATAGCTACGCACTGATATTCTCCAGCACTGATTTTGTCCATCATTTTACAAGCTTAATTAGAGTTAATTTGGTTGTGTAGAATACAAAAGCAGAAGACCCTAAATCCGAATCAAAAAACATTGCATGGCGTAGTAGTACATCCTATTGTAAATCCCAGTTCAATTGTTCTTCTTTCATATGACGGAAAATTGCCGTAGAACAATTGTTCTGCATTTTCAGGGTTAAAAAACTATTATATAGTATCAAGTAGAATAAGATTGATGACGTTTGTACCCCAGTTCGAAACTCTTGTTTCACCTCCCACTCTGGTCGTCTACAACCTGTAGATGGGTAATCTAGTCCTTTGTTCCTACAAGCACAGAGAAAAAAAGACAACCATGGTTAACCAAGTGTATTATAAATAACAATATGGTTGCTATTATCATGCACCAAAAAAAACCCACATATGTACGTACCAATGCGCGGGAGAGCAGCAAGTTAAGATATGACACATAGGGCTACGGGGGCCTTGTGCACGGCCATTTAGGCTGCTCCGATCTAATGCCCGTGACCAGGTGCGGTTACTGATATGGTACTGTGCAAAACGGTTCTTGATCGGACGGTAGTAGACAATAGTATTGGCCTCGACGGTAGGAAATGCCTTGGAAGATACACAGATATTCCTTTGTCCCATGAATATAGTGTTTTCTCCGATGTCTGTTACCGGGATAAATTTCCCCAAGACAAGATCGGCAAGTCTATAGACAGTAATATGGGATAGGAAATCGTCGTCATGGCAAACCACTAAGATCTCCGAGCCATGCTCTACCAGATAGCACGAGTAGAGGCGCTTCTCTCTGGGGCATGTGAAGATCAGCTTTGGTGTGGCTCGATGGTGGTACGCTGCGTCCAGCTCGAAAATCAATGGTGAACCCGTCACATCGATTTCTGGAATATCAACCACGTATAGCTTGCCGTGTAATGAAACCGGATCTGACCACGCTGGGCATTCCCAACTGAGCATTGTCCATTGCATGTCTAGGGAGGTAGCCACAGCCACACCATCAAACATATTAAAGGTAAGCAAGACAGTGACGACTCCTGCAACAAACGAAGCACACGTAGAGATGAATCTCATCCGCTGGAGCGACCAATTTGTTCCCCCGGGCATTTGTGTGGCGAGAGTGGTGAGCCGTGGAAGCTCAACAATGTCACGGGTGAAAGGGTGTAGAAGACGGATGGCTGCGTCCTTGTCCCTCTGGAGGAGGAGGAGGCCACAGACAGAATCAAGAATACAGTGGTTCCTGAACAATGGCAGACAGACGCGGACAAAGGCACCTGAGTCTAGGTTAAAGAAGCGGATGTAGCCACCCAGCTCCGGATGTCCAGGGTAAAGGCCACGGTCCTCTGGGAACATCATCCAGCGGCGTGGATGGAAGCACGGATCAACAACCCCGCGGCCGCGTGGAGAGAGCGTGGCCGATCGCCAGTGCGCGCAGACGGCACGGAAGCGGACGTAGTCCAGTAGATCTCCTCTGGCCAGCAAGGCCGACGCGACCAGGCAAACCAAATCTGCATGCAGCGACTCCCAGGCTGGCCAGGAATATGCGCCGGAGCACACGTCGCGCGATGTGGTGCACCGGGTTGCCGGAGGCAGCTGGGAAGGAGACATGCATCTTCGTTTTACTGCGGGGAAGGTGGTGGAATGCATCTTGTTGTTAACTATGGCTGAAGTGACCGAAGTCGGCGAAATCGACGACGGAAACGAAGCCGGCTCGTGAGTTTGAGAGGCAATGCAAAACGCCGCCGGTCCAACTTGATTTGCTTCGGCCGTAATACCGTATTCGCTTCTACACATATATATAATGAAGAGCATCGACTACTTAATTATCGATGCCTTGTGCAATAAGAAAAACTAATGATTATGTTGTTCAAAACGGATACGAATCTGATGCGTGCAAGATAAGGACTCGATCGAATCCAGTTATTCTGTTTTTTCTTGGAAACTGGTTGAGACGAGTTTTTCTTTTTTTGCAAAATACTCTTTATTACTAAAAAATTATGGAGTACAATCTCGTAGAGCAACAGAGCCGGACCCTAGCCAACCCATAGTTCGACCATTAGCCCTACCAAAGTTTGCCATGGAATGACTAACACTATTGCCACTACGACATATACGAGTAATAGAAGAGTCACGTTCCTCCATACTTTGCTTGATCTCTCTGATAATACTAGTATAAATGCCCGTGCGTTGCAACCACTAGTAGAAAACAGGGCTTTGGCTGGGGCCTGGCCAGCCCATTAATCCCGGTTCTGTCACGAACCGGGACCTATGGGGCATACGTCCCGGTTCGTGCGCCCACGGGGCCGGCCGAGCCTCGGGAGGCATTTGTCCCGGTTCGTGTGGACCCATTTGTCCCGGTTCTAGGCACGAACCGAGACCAATGGACCTCGTTCCTGGCCCACAGACATTGGTCCCGGTTCGTGCCTAGAACCGGGACGTAAGGGGGTCCTTTAGTCCCGGTTCCAGCTATGAACCGGGACCAATGATTTGCCTATATATACCCCTCGCCTGCGAGCAGAGCACTCCACAGTGCTCTGTTTTTTCTGGCCGGCGAGGGGAGAGCTTTGTGGTGCTCTAGCTCACCTCCTATGCACATGAGGTGTTCGATAAAATGCCCGAGCCACACTAGTTAAGCTTTCTCCTCTCGAAGCTCGACCTCTAAGCTCTATTTTCCCCGAGATTTGTCTAGATTTAGCGGTCCGTCACGTCCCGTCCCCGTCTTTACTGCCGTCGATCGCCCGCGCCGATCTCGTCGCCGGCACCGCCGTGGTGAGCCTCTTGTTCTTATCTTCTTGGGAAAGAAAAAAAATTCTTACTTTAAATAGATACTTGTCTAATTTTTTTACTTTTATTATTGCTTGTTATTATATGGTGCGATGGTTTTGGTATCTGCCCCCGTCGGCCCTCGTCCTGGCTATGATTCAGATGTGGTATATATATATATATATATTATCTTTTATAACTATTTGGTTCATTTATTGTTTATGACAATTATGCCCATCATGTTGACATATATTTTATTTATCTAGGAGGTAGTTGAACCGGAAATTCCAACCGACCCTATTGTCGAGAGGTTAAATTTAGTTGAAGAAGAAAACAATTACTTGAAGGAAAAAATAAAAAAATTGAGGAGGAAAGATGATATTGGAGTTGCATGTTGCGGATGTCGTCGATAATCACAAGATCAAGATGGATGCAATGCAGTTGAAGATTAGAAAGATTAGAAAATATGCCATTCATACCGAGGCTTGGTATCATTATACCGTTGGATCAATTGTTACCTTGGTTGTGATTATGATCGCATTTGTTGTTGCATTGAAAGGTTTTACATAGTTTCAATGTATGGTTTAACTAGATGCTCTGGACAACTATATGTTGTTCAATTTGAACTATGTATGTACTTTGTTTTAATGTGATGATGAACTTCTATTAATTTGGTCACTTATCTATCCATGTGAATCTGTAATGGTTTTTGACACACGTAATTATATATAATGCACGCAGATGAACCGGCAATGGATGTACGATGACAGACACACCTCCGAGTACATTAAGGGCCTGCATAATTTTCTCGAAGTGGCTGAGGCAAACAAGCAGAATGGTTTTATGTGTTGTCCATGCCCTAAACCTCTCAACTTTTTAGCACATGCTATGTGGGTGAAATGATGATATCATGCCAACTTTCAATCTTTTCAGAGTTCATTAGAAATGCTTTTGAATTTCAGGGTCTTATAGCGCAAAAAAAATCAATAAATGCATGAAAAATAACAAATGAAGTCAGAAAGGGTTGAAAATTGATGATGTGGCTTTGAATGGTGCATTTTGAACACACAAAAAGTCTAGAGTTCAAATAAGTTCAAAAGAAAATGAAATCCCTTTGTAACAGATGAGTTTCCGTATGAAACCCTGATACTTCGAAAGAGATTGTCCGTTTTGTACACGAAGTGCATCTAGTTTTTGCCGTAACCCTCTCAACTTTTTTGCACATGCTATGTGGGTGAAATGATGATACCATGCCAACTTTCAACCTTTTCAGAGTTCATTTGAAATGCTTTTGAATTTCAGGGTCTTATAGCTAAAAAAAAATCAGTAAATGCATGAAAAATAACAAATGAAGTCAGAAAGGGTTGCAAATTGATGATGTGGCTTTGAATGGTGCCTTTTGAACACATAAAAAGTCTGGAATTCAAATAAGTTCAAAAAAATGAAATCCCTTTGTAACATATGAGTTTCCGTATGAAACCCTGATACTTAGAAAGAGATAGTCCGTTTTATACACGAAGTGCATCTAGTTTTTGCTGTAACCCTCTCAACTTTTTAGCACATGCTATGTGGGTGAAATGATGATACCATGCCAACTTTCAACCTTTTCAGAGATCATTTGAAATGCTTTTGAATTTCAGGGTCTTATAGCTCAAAAAAACAGTAAATGCATGAAAAATAACAAATAAAGTCAGAAAGGGTTGAAAATGGATGATGTGGCAAAAAGTATCAAAGTATTTTCCGTTCAGAACATTATAAATAAAAACAAAATAAAATAAATAAGTAGAAATAAAATAAAATAAATAAGTAGAAACAAAATAAAATAAATAAGTATAAACAAAATAAACTTTAATAAATAAGTAGAAACAAAACAAAATAAAATAAAATAGCAATAGTAAGTGTTTTGTTGTAAGTAGAAACAAAATAAAATAAATAAAACAACAAAGAACACAAAAAAGTGCCACCTACTGGGCCACCACGGCCTGAATACCACTAGAAACCCAACCATGGGCCAGGATTCAGGCCCGCAATAGGCCCAGTAGGCCCACATGCACAAAGTGACAGGTAGGCCGGAAAGCCTGTAGTTGAGAGGAGCTCGAGAGGGTGGGCGCAGCAGCGCTTATAAACCACTCTCGAGCTCTCTCAGCTAGCGAGGTGGGACTAAACTTTTGGCCGCGATTGGCAGCACAAGGCCTTTGGTCCCGGTTGGTGGCACCAACCGGGACTGAAGGGGTGCATTGGTACCGGTTCATGGCACCAACCGGGACCAATGCCCCCCTTTAGTCCCGGTTGGTGCCACCAACCGGGACCAAAGGCCTTCGCTTCCCGTCCTTTGGGCTGCTGAAAAGAGACCTTTGGTCCCGGTTGGTGGCACGAATCGGGACCAAAGGGGGGGTATTCGTCCCAGTTTGTGCCATGAACCAGGACCAATGCGCTGTGTATATAAGCAGGACTTGTAAATTTTTCAGTTTCATCGACCATTTACCCCCTGATGACGCCCAACTCATCGACGCCGCCAGGCTGCCCGTGCTCGCCGTCGCCGCCCCGCGGTCGCCGTCGTCTTCGCCGCCCGCTCCTCGTCGCTGTCGCCCCGGGCCCTTGCCCTGCCCCGACGCGCCGCCCCGCGCCCTTGCCCTGCCCCGACGCGCCGCCCCCGGTCCGTGCGCCCCTGTCCCGACGCGCCGCCCCGGCCGCGCCCGTTTCCCTGCCCCGACGCTGCCCCACGCCCCCGGCCTGCCCCGACCACACGCCGCCGCCACGTACGGTCCGACTGCCGGCCTTCCTCTCTGTTTTTTTTCATATATATGATGTTTTTTTTTCAGATTATATGTATATGTGTGTTTATATGTATGTGTGTATATATGATTATATGTCCTGTTTTTTTTCAGATTTTTTGTTCATATATATGATGATTTGTTTTTTGCATTTTTATAGAAATATATATATGTATGTATGTTCTCTGTGTATATATGTTCATATATGCAAAAGTTAGATTTTTAGAAAAGTTTTATCTATGTATGAAAAAGTTAGAAGAAGAAAAAGTTTTATATATGCAAAAGTTACATTTTTAGAAAAGTTTTATATATGCAAAAGTTACATTTTTAGAAAATAAGAAGAGGAAGAAGGAGAAGAAGAAGGAGACGAAGAGGAGAGGAAGAATAAGAGAAATAAATAAGAAGAGAAAAAAAGAAGAAAAAAAGAGAAGAAGAAGAAAGGAATAGAGGAGAAGAAAAAAAATAGAATTCTATTTTTTCTTCTTCTCCTCTTTTTTTCTTCTTTTTTTTCTTCGATCTTCCCTCTATTCCTTTCTTCTTCTCCTCTTTTCTTCTTCGATCTTTTTTCCTCTTCTTACATGAGGAGGGGGGGGGGGTCGATATACCCCCTCCCCGATAACTTCGACATGAGGGGGGGGGGGGTCGCCGAGGGTTCGAGGGGCGAGGGTCGGGAACTAGGGTCGAGGGTTCGAGGGTCGTCGAGGGGCCTAGGGTTCGAGGGTCGAGGGTCGGGAAATAGGGTGCGTAGAGGGTCACAATGTGCACAAGTTGATCCAAACCCTAGAAGCGCTGCCGAGGCCACCCAAATTTACCAAGTTAAAAGAGCGTTGTCGTCGAGGCCACCCCGAACCCTTGAAGCGTTGCCGAGGCCACCCCAAACCCTAGAGAAGCGTCGAGGCCACTAATATGATTCCTTGTTGTGATTAGGTAGCTAGGTCTACGTTTGCCACTAATATATCCACCTGCTGTCATGTTTGTATAATAATTGCCATGTTGTAATATTTGCAGAAACAATGGAGCACGGACGATACGAGGCAGCAGAAGAGGTATTGGGGGACATAATCTTAGGCGGAACTGATGTCTTGTCGTATCTTAACGGCAATAATGGTCTGGAAGGACAGGGTGAAGAAGCAGGCTACGGTGATCGAACAATGGAGGAGGAAAGACATGATTATGATGGCTCCGGTAACCGAATGCCGGTGCAAGAAGGAGACCGTGATGACGGCTCCGGTGACCGAACATAGTCCGACCAGGTATATATATTAATTAAGCCTGTGCTGACTAGCTAATTGATGCATTCATTGTTTTGGTATGTACACATATTAACTCTCGTGTTTCTTCTTTTTTCTAGCCCTCCGGATCAAGCACAACTTCGGTAAAGAAACGAGGCCCGAAGAAAAAGTTGCGCTTGGATGAAAGGTTCACGATCACAGCAATCGCACGCGATGGCCAATCGATTGAACCCATCCGGACCAAGGAAGCCTTTTCTGCTCAGTGCGGGGTTCTTGTTAGGGACAAGATCCCGATCAGCATCCACCAATGGTTTAAGCCTAAGAAGGAAGACCCTGAGGTGTCTTATGTCAATGATATGCAGAAACATGATCCTTGGACCGCGTTGAAGGCAAATTTCACCCTACCGCCAGAGGAGGATCCGGAGAAGCTAGTTAAAGAGCAATTGATCAAGTCTCATGCTCTTAAGAAGATGTTAGATCTATTCAGGAGGTGGAAGAATGAGCTGAAAACATCGTTTGTCGACCAAGAAAAGACATCAGAATTCACCGGCCGGTATGAGAAGATCAGAGATCACTGGCCCGCATTTGTGGCCCACAAGACATCGGAGAAGAGTAAGAAGATGTCAGCGACAAACAAGAAAAATGCTGCGAAGAAGGAGCTTCACCATCGCACGGGGTCAGGTGGCTACCTCAAAGCCCGGCTGTTGTGGGCCAAGGCACAAAATGACCTGCTTGATAAAGGGGTCGAACCAAAGACATTGAACTGGCCAGACCGTTGCCGGACTTGGTTCTTTGGGGTTGGCGGAACCTTGGACCCTGTATGAGGGAAGTGCGTTTGGACGAACGACCAACTTGAGATACCCGTCAAGAAGCTTCAGCAGTATATTGATGCAGCACAACAAGGGACGTTCGTTCCAGACAGAGAGAACGACGAGCTCACAATGGCCCTCGGGAATCAGGAGCACCCTGGACGGACATGAGGCACGCCAGGCTCCGTTCCGTGGAAGGCTGGGTTTCCGGACGTAGGCGGTTACAAATGTCAGGAGAGGAGGAAGAAAGTGGAGCAAACCCAACTCCAGGCGCTGCACGCAAGGGTACAAGGGCTAGAGGAACGAGAAGCAGTTCGCATGAAGCGACCTGCCGAAGCTACCCCCGAAGCTACCCCGCCATCTCAGCGGAGAAGCAGCGTGGCTTCCACCGAGCTGCTTCAGCTGGAGCCTGTCTTCACGGCTCCTACTAGCTACCCCGTGGATGCTATCACGGAGTCTCAACATTGCCACCTTATGACGCAATGGCACAACTTCAAAGTCAAGGCGGCTGTCGGCTCTGTTTGACCTCCTGAACCCAACGCAACTTTTCACTCCGTCCAATTCCAGAAGGATATGCTAGGGTGACGGTGGACGAAATAACGGAGGGATTTAAGGACCTCGAGCTTGACCACCCTACCGGTGAAGGGGAGACTCGGCTGGGTTATGCTCTCAAGACTCCATGCCTACGGCGGAAGGAGCTCATTAACCTTCCGAACTGGACGCCTCCGCCTCCTCCTCCTCCTCCTCCTCCTCCTCTTCCGGCGAGTCAGGGCACTCCGCCTCCTCCTCCGCCTCCTCCTCTGGCGAGTGATCAGGGCACTCAGCATCCTTCTCCGGCGTGTGGCGGCACTCCGCCTCCTTCTCCGCCTGCGCCGGCGCGCCCGAGCAGCCAACCTCCTCCTTCTCCGCCTCGTCAGCAAGGGCGGAAGAGACCCGCCGCCGCTCCGGCTGCTCCGGCGCGTTGTAGTCCTTCTCCTCTGCCACGTAAGCAAGGAAAGAAGACAGCCGCAGCCGCTCCGTCTGCTCCAGCGTCTAGCAGTACAGCTAGAGGCGGGAGGCAATACAGATTCGGTCCATCTCTCAAGCCTCTAGAGAAGTTACCATACGAGATGAGTGTGGAGGAAAACGCGGAGATCGTGAAAGCCGAAGTGAGGGACTTCTTTGCAGCGGTGAAAGCAAAGAAACATCCACCTCCGGAGGAGAAGATAGATCCGGTGAAAGTAAAGCGCACTGTCGATGCCCTGAAGAAACCACCACCGTCTCGACAGAAAAACAACTATGAGTGCATTACTGAAAAGGTATATATCGATGCGGAGCGGTCGGGAAGTACTATCAGTGATCGAAGGTTAGCAGAATGACGAGCTGGGAAAAAAATTGCCCAGCTCGACGAACAAGCGAACCAATCGTGCCCCCCGCTCAAGTTGGTTAGCGATATCGTTTCTAATCATCCGGAGATTTTGCCCAATACCAATCTTGGAGATTACCTGCCCGACGATGTACATTATGATTTCTTGGAGGTGGACGAACACAAATACCATTACGGGAAGCCTCTCGTCAAAGATGAAAGATCTCTAACAACGATGATGCGAAGATTCCATGATTGGTACATGGAAACCTGCAGAGAGTCTAGGGGGACGGATACTTTGAAGCTGAGAGTTAAAGAGGAGCACGACCTCGTTGGAATTGATCTGTTGTCTATTCCATTTGAGGAGTTCTTCTAGTTTTTCAATCAGAAGGCCCTCGATAAATTAATGGTCACTTGCTACTGTCTGTAAGTACTACTTCTGTCATTAAGTCTCTATATATAGCTCAGCTCTTTCATTGCATGTATTTATAATTATCCTCACTATATTATGCAGATTGAAGATCGTCGAATGCAGAAAAGCAGAAATGTATGATATTGGGTTCATTAACACAAATCTCATAGATGAATTTATGGTTAAATTTTAAGCCAAAGAAACCGAGGCCAACTTGCCCAAATCGTTGGTAATAAATCAAAACAAAGATAAAATACTCTTTCGTTACAACTTCAAGTGAGTGTTACTGTCTTGTGCATATTCGGTTTCCCTTATTACTCGAGGTTATAGTAATGTAATTGATGAGTTATGCATGCGTGCGCAGCTTCCACTATATTCTCCTGGAGATTGAGCTTGAGCAGGGACTAGTAATCGTCTTAGACCCGAGACGAAAAGATCTCGAGACCTATGCGGACATGACTAAAATTCTCAAGAAGTAAGTTCAATCGATCATTATCGCACCATATCGGCAACTTTTTGTTCATTTCCTGATGTCAAGTAATTATTTTCTTTGTTTCGGAGGGTTTGGAAAGTATTAACCGCACAATCTCCAGGACTGCCGAGGGAGCTGCAATTTACATACCCGAAAGTAAGTACTACTAGCTAGCTAGTTCCGTGCATCTCCCGTTGATTCTAGCTACTTTCATTAATGCCATTTATAATGCTTTTATTATCAGTTTGATTGACCTCTATTTCTCGTAAAGTGCTTGTGCCAGGAACAAGGGAATGATTACTGTGGATACTACGTGTGCGAGTTCATCTACAACGCGACTTGCAAAAATAAGCGGTGCTACTCTAAAAGCCAATATGAGGTGCGTAAGCAATAATATTCACAATTTCATTTTATTACACCATCATTTCTGTTGAGTTTCATTCATATATATGTATTAATCACCTTCTTCAAATTAGACGTGGCGGATGCGGAATGAACTCCTACCAGAAGATCGCATGAAAGCAATTCAAGAGGAATTGGCGGGAGTCTTTCTTGACCACGTCATCAATAAAGCCGGAGAATACCATGTTGCAGCTGAGTTCATATATAATTAGGGGATTATATTGTAAGAGATCTTAATATTGTATATATATAGCCAGTAGCATCGGATAGATATACGAAAACTTGTTGTTCGCCCAATCTCTCGGAGAAGGAGATGTCGATATCACTTCTCTCGGTATGCATATGTTCATGACGAACTTCTGTACTTAATGGTTTCCTTCATTTGCTTACTAGCTAGCGTGTAAAGGGCCTCTCCATACGTATAATACGCAGCGTCGACCAAGCACGGAGATAAGAGGGCTTTCTATTAGCTAGCTAACACCCTAAATTAACCCTCCAAAACCCCCAAAACCACCCTCTTTCAAAAAAAAAATCTCAGCTCCTGCCAGCTGCTGACGCATGGATGCCTTTTGGTCCCGGTTGGTGCTACCAACCGGGACCAAAGGTCCTCGTGCCTGGGCTCGCCGCAGCGGCCACGTGGAGGGCCATCTGTCCCAGTTGGTGTAAAAACCGGGACTAAAGGTATAGGGCTTTAGTATCGACCCTTTAGTCCCGGTTCCCCAGCCGGGACAAATGGCCCTTTTTCTACTAGTGAACGGGCAAGAAAATCGCAAAACTTACTTTGTGTGCATTACACATCATTTCTTATATCCAATTCTGATAAACATCAATGATAAGGGTACACTATTGTTGCTTTCCGAAGCATCAAAGTGGACGTGAAGAAGCTACGTGCATCAAGCTCTCACCTTGAACATAACTTGATGGCACTGTTGCATGCCATATCCCGAGTTTGGTAACAATAAACATAATGGAGACACATATTTTCAAAATCTCACCTTTACAAAATCATTCAGAAAAAGTAGAAGCTTATATCTGACAGTATGCTTGACAATATGGTTATTGATATGGTTCAAAAAGATGATAACATGCACTACTAGAAAAAAGGCTATTAGTGGCGCACCTGTTTTTGCTATTAATGGTGCACTATAGGTGCTCCACTATTAACACGCCACTAGTAACAAATAGTAATGACGCACCTCTGGTGCGCCATTAGTAATCCAGATAGTAGTGGCGCACCACCTGGTGCGCCATTACTAACCATACATGTGCGCCACTGGTAAGATGAACAGGTGCGCCACTACTAAAATTTTGAAATCTGGATCTGGATTTGGTACGAATTTTTTTTTGCAATTTTTTTCAAATTTTGTTCTGGATCAGGTACGTTCTTTGTGCCGGGGAGCTCCACATGTGGCTAGAAGTAGAGGGAGGAGAGGAGGGAGGAGGAGGAAGGAGAGAGGAGAGGAGGAGAGGAGGGAGGAGGAGGGAGGAGAGAGGAGAGAGGGAGGAGGAGGACGAGGGAGGAGAGACCGTGAGGAGGAGGGAGGGAGGAGGAGGTCGCCGGAGAGGAGGAGGAGGAGGTCGCCGGAGAGCCGTGAGGAGGAGGAGGAGGTCACCGGAGAGGAGGAGGAGGAGGTGGTCGCCGGAGAGCCGTGAGGAGGAGGGAGGAGGAGGTCGTCGGAGAGCCGTGAGGAGGAGGGAGGGGCATGGAGGAGGGGAGGAGGAAGAACAGGTAGGTAGAAAAGGGAAGAAGTGATGGAGGGGAGGAGGAAGAGGAAGAAGAGGTAATATATATAGTGGTTGTGGCGTTACAGACTTAGTAGTGGCGCACCATGGGTGTGATGCGCCATTACTAGTTTTGAAATTTCAAAACTAGTAATGGCGCACCACTACTAATTTTGTTTATTTTTTTGAATTTGGAAGGCGGGAAAATTACTAATGGCGCACCACACCCACGGTGCGCCACTACTAAATTTTTTTATTTTTTTCGAATTTTATTGCCTCCAGATCTTAAAAGCATCGTATTTTTTTTCTGTTAGGTTTTTGAGGATTCTAGAAAATCGATAACGGGCAAAGCCCGTCAAATTCGGATGTAACTTTCCGAGTAGATGATTTTTCATATAAAAAACTTCGGATGTAACTTTTCACACACACGCAGGCACACCCCCACCAGACATAGCAATGGCGCACCGCACCTAGGTGCGCCACTGCTATGCTACATAGCAGTGGCGCACCTAGGTGCGGTGCGCCATTGCTATGTCTGGTGGTGGGGGGATGGACCCAAAAAAATAGCAATGGCGCACTGTTCTTGTGGTGCGCCATTAGTAAAAACATAGCAATGACGCACCTGATTCTGGTGCGCCGCTGCTATATAGCAGTGGCGCACCACCATCATGACGCGCCATTAGTAGAGATATTGGGGATAAGCCTTTTTCTAGTAATGACACCAGGACGTGCACAAAGATTAATGTGAAACATGAAAAGGCATGATTCTCTCTCCCCAGTTTGTACTATTTCTCACCGTTTCACCGCTCTTCTAGAACAAAGTAATACACAACTTGACACGTGTCTAAAATAAACACTTTAAAATCTGAATGTATCCAAGTTGTCATCTTTGGTTAGAACTTTATAAGGTCCTTTGAGCATCAAGTCCAGCTTGCTGGATCTATCAGAAATTAAAAATTGATGTTAGCGTTTGAGAATACATATCCATGCCAATTTGACAAAATGATTTGCAGAAGTTCCTTTCATATGAACAAAACCCTGACGAATCAGAACATGAACAACCTGATACAGTACAGTAAGAGAAGCAAGAACAAAATGATTCACAAAAAGTACACTTTCCTATACATAGTCTGTTGCATGTTATAAAAACCAGAATATAGTCTGATGCTGCAGGATCAAGATCTTCAAATTATCTTCAATTGCTTGTATTTCACTCAGATCAACCTTTAATTTGTTTTTGAAACGACCTTTAATATTATTAGGTAGCAGAACACTTTTGATTGCAACACTCTGTGTGCAGCTAGTCTGACCAGTGGCATGTGGTTAGTAAATCCAGAGAGAGAATGGAGGTGCCTTCCTATATAATAATGAGAAAACATAATTCTTTTACGAAGAAGAAGAAAAATCATTATTGTGTGCTGGACTATTTAGCTCGTTGGCATCAATTGTCAGTCTTTTCTTAAGAGAGAGAACATCAACTATTGCTCTTAAAATTAGTTTATGTCCACTCAAAAGTATTAAAGCCACTCTTAACTTGCATGATCTGCAAGTATTTCAACACTTCCTTATGGACTCTATGGCTCGGAGGTCCAGCTTAATAACGATCTAAAGTTAAAATGGAAGCAAGTAAGGAAGCAAAAGCAGTCTATTAGGAGGTCTACCTCACAAACACATAGCTGCAGTTTCCTAATATAATCTAAATATATTTGAAAAGGTTGATTGTATTAAAACGTCAATAACCGACCATGAATAATAATTTTTGGCAAATAGAAACAACAAAAAGCAAGTTAATCATACACCATGAGATGCGATAGGTATATTAAATTTGAACTTCTTCTGCTGAAACAAACAAATTGTGCATGCAGTTTTTTTAAGCTTTAGCATGAGAGAACAGTACTTTGGCAGTGACTGAGTTTCTTCACCGGCACACTGATATTGACTATTACATGTATCCGTTTCTACTGCATGTTAGATGAAAATCTTGATTAATTTGCTTACCTGTGTAACCTAGGATATCGCAATGCTCATAACAAATCTAATGACGTGTCTCACCTAACGTGCCAAACTCTGTTTTTTTCTTTGTGGGGGAACCTGCCAAACTCTATTATGATCAAATCTTTAAGATAGAGCTCCAATCAAGTCGCTCGATTTAGAACCTTTTCAGTTTAGAGTTAGTAGCATGTAGCGGCCAGGTTTTCTTATTTGCGTTGGCTTGTTGCCTTAATAAAATGTTCCTTTTCCAAAATAATAATATTACAAGCACATAGAGGCTAAGAAACAGAAACTTTGTCTAAATGGATTGATACATCTATCTATACATTTGCATATAACCTTAATCTAATGGATGCAGAGCATATCACCGTTTCCAATAAACTAATAATCTAAGAGCACATCATCAACTACGGAGGCGTTGTGTTTGAAGATCGATGTCATGTAGAAATTTAGAGCGACATTGTGTTGCTCGCTGATGTGTTGTGAATTTGCAACCTTGAGTTTATATATGAACTCACCATGGGATAAAGCTAACATGATATATTGAACGCAAATTAATAAATTGGAGGGACTTAATCTAAATTATAGCAATCGCAGACCTGTGACCATGAACTGACTACATTGCTGTCCCAGCACAACTCTTCGTCTTGGTCAAGCGCCATGGAAACCTAACCTGGAGCAACAGGAAGGGAGAGTGTTGGGCCTTCAGAACCTGCATGTGTGTCAAGTTATACAACATGGATTTGTTAGCAATTTAGTCCCATCAGATTTAGTTCTAAATACTGGTATTGCGACTGAAAGATCATTTATATTGTTACAGAAAAACTACCGAATGAATATGGATTTCAGTGAGAATTGCAAGAAAATTTTATATAAATGTGCTATAGATTAAAAAAATGCTAGCCTTGAACCCTTTTGCCATAGAAAAAGGAACCACATACATACAAATCTATATAGTACATGTACTAGAGGCAACTAGTCTATACCTTTTTTTGAGGGAAAGACATCATGGCTAGCTTTATTGATTTAACATAGGCATTACATCGTCCACAAGCGAAGAGATCAGACAACCCTGAACTCGTCTGTCTAGTTTAAAGAGGTCTTATTACAATAAGAAAAGTTAGCTAGCACATGCGCCGCTTGATTGGAAGAACGAAAACAATGCTTGAAGACAACCTTCCCTATTAAAGAAGAAACATCCACACATTCCGCGAAAATTGTTGTTGCAGCATCCCACCATCTAGATTGGCCATCACAAAAGTTTATGACGTTTAAGGAATCTGATTCCGCCTCCACACGAGGAAACTCTAGGGAGTTTGCAAACACTAGACCATCACGCATCGCCGTTGCTTCAGCCATCATTGCATCTGCAACATGAGGTATATATTTGCATTGTGCTGCTAAAAAGTTCCCTTTATCATCTCTAATTACAGCTGCCGAAGCTCCTGCACTTTCATCTGCAAAATAGGCCGCATCAACATTTACCTTTATGAAGATGAGGTCTGGTTTTGTCCACGTACTTCATCTCTCTATTATCATTTTGTTTGCGATTAGCTTCATGATAATTACTAGCAATTGCCAGGACGGACATATGCCACCGCGTGGGATGTGGTGGTCTACCATCATGAGTGAGTTCACGTCTTATCCACCATAAGTACCAGTTGCCCACCATAAGAGCTTGTTTGGCAGTAATATTTGGTTTCAGTGACAAGGGTAAATCTGGTGCAAGGAGTAGATGTTCCAATATAACTGACCCTGAGCGATCAATCAACTTTGCTTCCTCAATCATTCCCGCAATGCCTAGGCGTTCCCAGAGGTGCTTGGCATTGCAACAATCAAACAGTAGGTGGCGGAATCTTCCGCATCTTGATGACATATAGGACATGCCCCATTAGTTCAAATATGACAGTTCGTGAGTATGGACTCTAGCGGAATAATACCATGTAGAGCACGCCAACAAAAAATTTGAATTTTACGTGGGACCTTTTGTTTCCATAGTGTACTCCACACTGCTGGAGTTCTTGAGCCTCCAGGTCGTGCCATCACCGTTGCATGTGCCGGGAAAGATCGTATCCATTGTACTTTGTATGCTGATTTCACAGAGAAAAACCCTTTATGATCCGGGTGCCATGCGATAAAGTCCTCGAAAGCCCCATAGTTTAGGGGAATTTGCAAGATCCTGTCTACATCAACCGATATGAATATAGATCTGATCAGTTCCTTGTCCCAAAAACCAGTCATAGGGTCAATTAGATCATATACTCGTGATATCAGTGTTTGCCCCCGGTTTGATAAAACTCTCCTGTCCGGACTAGACGGTATCCAGGGGTCGCTCCAGATGTTAATGTTCTCACCGGTACCAACCCTCCAGATATACCCCAACTTAAATGTTTCAAGACCTTTCATAATGCTTTGCCACGTAAACGAAGCACCACTCTTCAGGGTAGCTTGTAATAAACTTTCATTAGGGAAGTATTTAGCTTTCAATACTCTTGCACATAGGGAATCCGGGTTAGTGATCAACCGCCAAACTTGCTTTAGAGCATGGCAAGATTAAAAGAATAGAGATCTCTGAACCCCATACCCCCCTCACTTTTTGGGTAGCAAAGCTTCCACCATGTATACCAGTGCATTCTTTTGTGTTCCTCATCATCCCCCACCAAAATTGTGCTATGAAATCAGTTATCTCCTTGCATAGGCCCTTGGGCAGGCTGAAAACAGACATCGCAAAGACTGGCATGGCCTGGGCTACAGATTTAAGTAATATCTCTTTCCCTCCAGTAGACAATTGTTTCTCCATCCATCCCTTCAATTTTTCTTTTTATTCTGTCATAAAAATGCCTGAAACAGTCAATCCTATCTACACCCACCATAGCTGGCAGCCCAAGATACTTATCTGATAATTCCTCAGTATCAATGTGTAACTCCTGGCATATTTCAGTCCTAGAAGTTGCAGGTGTATTAGGACTGAAAAAAATACTAGATTTAGCCAAACTCACCAATTGTCTCGAGCTTTCACAGTAGGCATCTATAACATATTTCAGTCCTAGAAGTTGCAGGTGTATTAGGACTGAAAAAATACTAGATTTAGCCAAACTCACCAATTGTCTCGAGCTTTCACAGTAGGCATCTGGAACATGTTGTAAGGAAGCTGCATTTAAAACGTCTGCTTTCATGAGAATCAGAGAATCATCAGCGAATAAAAGGTGTGATACTGATGGTGCATTTCTACACACTCTAATTCCCTCTATGCCACCAGCTTCTTCTTCAAACTGCAATAAACTAGAAAGACCTTCTGCACAAAGGAGAAAAAGCTAGGGGGAGAGTGGACCCCCCCCCCCGCCTAATACCCCTAGTCGGGGTGAAAACATCTGTCTCCTGAGAGTTAAACCTTATTTTGTATCTAACAGAGCCAACACAAGCCATTATCATTTCAATCCATTGTTCATGAAAACCCAACTTCACCATCATATCATGCAAAAAGGACCATTCCACCCTGTCATATGCCTTGTGCATGTCCAATTTAACCGCACATAGTCCAGTCTGACCAGCCCTCTTCTTCTTTATTTTATGCACACATTCATAAGCTATAAGGATATTATCTGTGATCATCCTTCCAGGAACAAATGCACTTTGGGTAGGGGAGATAATCTCAGGCAATATATTTTTCAACCGAAATGCAAGCATTTTAGAGATGATTTTATAAAGAACATTACACAAGTTTATGGGATGGAAGTGAGTTACCAGTTCTGGACTGTCAATCTTGGGTATCATGACAATAGTTGTGTCATTCCATTCATTCGGAATCTGTCTTGAATTAATAGCAAATAGCACCTCATGAGTGATCTCATCTCCTAGGATATGCCAATATTTCTTAAAAAATATTGCATGTAGTCCGTCAGTCCCCGGAGCCTTTAAATCCCCAATGCTAAACACTGCTTTTTTAACATCATCCGCTGAGAATGGTGCCATCAAGAAATCATTCATCTGCTCAGTTACTTTGCGTTGAACCTTTTGTAAAAGATTTGGATTTGTATGCTGCACCTCCGAAGTAAACATGTGAGTAAAATAATTCTGAATGTGAGTGTTTAATAGATATACGAAAACTTGTTGTTCGCCCAATCTCTCGGAGAAGGAGATGTCGATATCACTTCTCTCGGTATGCATATGTTCATGACGAACTTCTGTACTTAATGGTTTCCTTCATTTGCTTACTAGGTAGCATGTCAAGGGCCTCTCTATATGTATAATACGCAGCGTCGACCAAGCACGGAGATAAGAGAGCTTTCTATTAGCTAGCTAACACCCTAAATTAACCCTCCAAAACCCCCTAAACCACCCTCTTTAAAAAAAAAAAAATCTCAGCTCCTGTCAGCTGCTGACGCGTGGATGCCTTTTGGTCCCGGTTGGTGCTACCAACCGGGACCAAAGGCCCTCCTGCCTGGGCTCGCCGCAGCGGCCACGTGGAGGCCCATCTGTCCCAGTTGGTGTAAAAACCAGGACTAAAGGTATAGGGCTTTAGTATCGACCCTTTAGTCCCGGTTCCCCAGCCGGGACTAATGGGCCTTACGAACCGCGACAAATGGCCCTTTTTCTACTAGTGAACGGGCAAGAAAATCGCAAAACTTACTTTGTGTGCATTACACATCATTTCTTATATCCAAAGCTGATAAACATCAATGATAAGGGTACACTATTGTTGCTTTCCGAAGCATCAAAGTGGACGTGAAGAAGCTACTTGCATCAAGCTCTCACCTTGAACATAACTTGATGGCACTGCTGCATGCCATATCCTGAGTTTGGTAACAATAGACCTAATGGAGACTCATATTTTCAAAATCTTACCTTTACAAAATCATTTGGAAAAAGTAGAAGCTTATATCTGACAGTATGCTTGACAATACGGTTATTGATATGGTTCAAAAAGATGATAACATGCACTACTAGAAAAAAGGCTATTAGTGGCGCACCTGTTTTTGCTATTAATGGTGCACTATAGGTGCGCCACTATTAACACGCCACTAGTAACAAATAGTAATGACGCACCTCTGGTGCGCCATTAGTAATCCAGATAGTAGTGGCGCAGCACCTGGTGCACCATTACTAACCGTACATGTGCGCCACTGGTAAGATGAACAGGTGCGCCACTGGTAAGATGAACAGGTGCGCCACTACTAAAATTTTGAAATCTGGATCTGGATTTGGTACAAATTTTTTTTTTTGCAATTTTTTTTGAATTTTGTTCTGGATCTGGTACGTTCTTTGTGCCGGGGAGCTCCACATGTGGCTGGAAGTAGAGGAGGGAGGAGAGGAGGGAGGAGGAGGAAGGAGAGAGGAGAGGAGGAGAGGAGGGAGGAGGAGGAAGGAGAGAGGAGAGGAGGAGAGGAGGGAGGGGAGTGGAGAGAGGGAGGAGGAGGAGGAGGGAGGAGAGACCGTGAGGAGGAGGGAGGGAGGAGGAGGTCGCCGGAGAGGAGGAGGAGGAGGTCCCCGGAGAACCGTGAGGAGGAGGAGGAGGTCACCGGAGAGGAGGAGGAGGAGGAGGTCGCCGGAGAGCCGTGAGGAGGAGGGAGGAGGAGGTCGTCGGAGAGCCGTGAGGAGGAGGGAGGGGCATGGAGGAGGGGAGGAGGTAGGTAGAAAAGGGAAGAAGTGATGGAGGGGAGGAGGAAGAGGAAGAAGAGGTAATATATATAGTGGTTGTGGCGTTACAGACTTAGTAGTGGCGCACCATGGGTGTGGTGCGCCATTACTAGTTTTGAAATTTCAAAACTAGTAATGGCGCACCACACCCATAGTGCGCCACTACTAATTTTGTTTATTTTTTTGAATTTGGAAGGCGGGAAAATTACTAATGGCGCACCACACCCACGGTGCGCCACTACTAATTTTTTTTATTTTTTCGAATTTTTTTGCCTCGAGATTTAAAAGCAGCGTAACGTTTTTCTGTTAGGTTTTTGAGGATTCTAGACAATCGATAACGGGCAAAGCCCGTCAATTTCGGATGTAACTTTTTGAGTAGATGATTTTTCATATAAAAAACTTTTCATCGAAGGTCGTATGCAAAAGTTACGGCCATTTTACTGAAACACGGCGGCCTTTTGCAAAAAAATTCAAAATTCATTTTGTTAATTTTCCTAACTAAAATACATAACACATGGGCATCTATTTTTTTAATTTTTTTGAATCTTTTATCATTTTCTTTTATGTTTTTAAAAACCTAAAAGGCGATCCACCGGGGGGGTGGGTGTGTTTGTGTGTGTTTGTGTGTGTGAGACGTTAGTAATGGCGCATCCTCCCTGGTGCGCCATTACTAACCTCACACACACGCAGGCACACCCCCACCAGACATAGCAATGGCGCACCGCACCTAGGTGCGCCACTGCTATGTAGCATAGCAGTGGCGCACCTAGGTCCGGTGCGCCATTGCTATGTCTGGTGGTGGGGGATGGACCCAAAAAAATAGCAATGGCGCACTGCTCTTGTGGTGCGCCATTAGTAAAAACATAGCAATGACGCACCTGATTCTGGTGCGCCGCTGCTATATAGCAGGGGCGCACCACCATCATGGTGTGCCATTAGTAGAGATATTGGGGATAAGCCTTTTTTTTAGTAATGACACCAGGACGTGCACAAAGATTAATGTGAAACATGAAAAGGCATGATTCTCTCTCCCCAGTTTGTACTATTTCTCACCGTTTCACCGCTCTTCTAGAACAAAGTAATACACAACTTGACATGTGTCTGAAAAAAAACACTTTAAAATCTGACTGTATCCACGTTGTCATCTTTGGTTAGAACTTTATAAGGTCCTTTGAGCATCAAGTGCAGCTTGCTGGATCTATCAGAAATTAAAAATTGATATTAGCGTTTGAGAATACATATCCATGCCAATTTGAAAAAATGATTTGCAGAAGTTCCTTTCATATGAACAAAACCCTGACGAATCAGAACATGAACAACCTGATACAGTACGGTAAGAGAAGCGAGAACAAAATGATTCACAAAAAATACACTTTCCTATACATAGTCTGTTGCATGCTATAAAAACCAGAATATAGTCTGATGCTGCAGGATCAAGATCTTCAAATTATCTTCAATTGCTTGTATTTCACTCAGATCAACCTTAAATTTGTTTTTGAAACGACCTTTAATACTATTAGGTAGCAAAACACTTTTGATTGCAACACTCTGTGTGCAGCTAGTCTGACCAGTGGCATGTGGTTAGTAAATCCAGAGAGAGAATGGAGGTGCCCTCCTATATAATAATTAGAAAACATAATTCTTTTACGAAGAAGAAGAAAAATCATTATTGTGTGTTGGACCATTCGGCTCGTTGGCATCAATTGTCAGTCTTTTCTTAAGAGAGAGAACATCAACTATTGATCTTAAAATTAGTTTATGTCCACTCAAAAGTATTAAAGCCACTCTTAACTTGCATGATCTGCAAGTATTTCAACACTTCCTTATGTGGACTCTATGGCTCGGAGGTCCAGCTTAATAACGATCTGAAGTTAAAATGGAAGCAAGTAAGGAAGCAAAAGCAGTCTGTTAGGAGCACTACCTCAGAAACACATAGCTGCAGTTTCCTAATATAATCTAAATATATTTGAAAAGGTTGATTGTATTAAAACGTCAATAACCGACCATGAATAATAATTTTTGGCAAACAGAAACAACAAAAAGCAAGTTAATCATACACCATGAGATGCGATAGGTATATTAAATTTGAACTACTTGTGCTGAAACAAACAAATTGTGCATGCAGTTTTTTTAAGCTTTAGCATGAGAGAACAGTACTTTGGCAGTGACTGAGTTTCTTCACCAGCACACTGATATTGGCAATTACATGTATCTGTTTCTACTGCATGTTAGATGAAAATCTTGATTAATTTGCTTACCTGTGTAACCTAGGATATCGCAATGCTCATAACAAATCTAATGACGTGTCTCACCTAACCGGCCAAACTCTGTTTTTTTACTTTGCGGGGGAACCTGCCAAACTCTATTATGATCAAATCTTTAAGATAGAGCTCAAGTCAAGTCGCTCGATTTAGAACCTTTTCAGTTTAGAGTTAGTAGCATGTAGCGGCCAGGTTTTCTTATTTGCGTTGGCTTGTTGCCTTAATAAAATGATCCTTTTCCAAAATAATAATATTACAAACACATAGAGGCTAAGAAACAGAAACTTTGTCTAAATGGATTGATACATCTATCTATACATTGGCATATAACCTTAATCTAATGGATGCAGAGCATATCACCGTTTCCAATAAACTAATAATCTAAGAGCACATCATCAACTACGGAGGCGTTCCGTTTGAAGTTCGATGTCATGTAGAAATTTAGAGCGACATTGTGTAGCTCGCTGATGTGTTGTGAATTTGCAACCTTGAGTTTATATATGAACTCACCATGGGATAAAGCTAACATGATATATTGAACGCAAATTAATAAATTGGAGGGACTTAATCTAAATTATAGCAATCGCAGACCTGTGACCATGAACTGACTACATTGCTGTCCCAGCACAACTCTTCGTCTTGGTCAAGCGCCATGGAAACCTAACCTGGAGCAACAGGAAGGGAGAGTGTTGGGCCTTCAGAACCTGCATGTGTGTCAAGTTATACAACATGGATTTGTTAGCAATTTAGTCCCATCAGATTTAGTTCTAAATACTGGTATTGCGACTGAAAGATCATTTATATTGTTACAGAAAAACTACCGAATGAATATGGATTTCAGTGAGAATTGCAAGAAAATTTTATATAAATGTGCTATATATTTAAAAAAATGCTAGCCTTGAACCCTTTTGCCACAGAAAAAAGGAACCACATACATACAAATCTATATAGTACATGTACTAGAGGCAGCTAGTCTATACCTTTTTTTGAGGGAAAGCCATCATGGCTAGCTTTATTGATTTAACATAGGCATTACATCGTCCACAAGCGAAGAGATCAGACAACCCCGGGGCTCGTCTGTCTAGTTTAAAGAGGTCTTATTACAATAAGAAAAGTTAGCTAGCAGATGCGCCGCTTGATTGGAAGAACGAAAATAATGCTTGAAGACAACCTTCCCTATTAAAGAAGAAACATCCACACATTCCGCGAAAATTGCTGTTGCAGCATCCCACCATCTAGATTTGCCATTACAAAAGTTTATGATGTTTAAGGAATCTGATTCCGCCTCCACACGAGGAAACCCTAGGGAGTTTGCAAACACTAGACCATCACGCATCGCCGTTGCTTCAGCCATCATTGCATCTGCAAGATGAGGTATATATTTGCATTGTGCTGCTAAAAAGTTCCCTTTATCATCTCTAATTACAGCTGCCGAAGCTCCTGCACTTTCATCTGCAAAATAGGCCGCATCAACATTTACCTTTATGAACATGAGGTCTGGTTTTGTCCACGTACTTCATCTCTCTATTATCATTTTGTTTGCATTTAGCTTCATGATAATTACTAGCAATTGCCAGGACGGACATATGCCACCGCGTGGGATGTGGTGGTCTACTATCTGTAGGGGAACGCGACAGAAAACGAAAAATTTCGGTATAGCGAGCACGCCCAGGACCACTATGGAGACTGCATACAAGGTTTGATCTGATCCGTACCGACTCGAAGCGCAGTGGAAGAAGAGTCGGTGTAGATCGTCGGTGCAGATCCCCGCAGCTAGGATTTACAACCTCCCAACCGCGAGGATGTACTCCCTCTCCTGACATCCCTTCGGGAGGCGGTCGGACAGTCCCCCAGACAATGTCGCGGACAGCCCTTCGGGAGGACCCTCGAAACTCGGACGGAGACTCGGACAGCCCTTCGGGAGGACACTCGAACAGCCCCTCGGGCAAAAGATCGAAACTACAATCTCTCTACGGGGTTGCACACATACGGTGTCAGCTATCCGGCAGGGCTTCGCCGTCCAGAACTAGTTCCTGCCGGAACCCAGACAGCCTTACGGCTCTACGAAACTCTTTTCGTGGGAGGGAGAGAAGAAGCCAGATAATGCATGGCATGTGTATGAGATCAAGGGATGAGTGTGGAGGGCTGCCCCTCCACCTCTATTTATAGGAAATCCCAAGGGGTAGGGTAGTTTCACACAAAAACCCAAAATGCACATGAATGAAGTCCTTCCACAAGGACCTAGAAGTGAAACCAATGAACAAAAGGGTCCCCAAGGGGGGATACCCCATGTGGCCGGCCACACCCCCATGAGGGGCCCAAAAAATGGGTCCTATCCATCCATGTCATCCCCAAGATCTTTTGGAGCAAAGCCCCAAAAGGTGGCTTTCCATAAAGTAACCATAAAGCTGATTTTCACTATTCACGACGACATTTTTCAGCGTCTGATCGAACTGAAAATATTTATGTGGGCTAAGAACATTTCCAGTACCCACTAAAATGATTTTCAACGCGTTCCGAAACAATTCCGGTTTTAGTGATTTTTATCTGCGAAACGCATCTGAAGTGGCTCCGGCAGCTCCGGAACATTTCCGGTTTTTATCTCAGAAAATTCCAAAAAGCTTCCAGAATGATTCTGGCATCCTCCAAGAATTATCAGGCAAGTGCCGAAACCAATTTGACTTAATGGTGTATCCCGAAACAACTTTTCGGTATCATCGAAACTTATCCGATGACCTCTCTCTGCGGTACGATTCCGCTGTCCGAAAGTTTTCGGTGTCCGAAACTTTTTCGGTGATTTTCTCTCAGACTCCCTGTCTAGTATTCAGCAGATAGATGACCCTTAAGCGTGTGACCCTATAGGTTCGGTGAAGTATAGACATGACCTGGAACCCCTTCCGATCAATGATCAACATCGGAGCCGTGGACACCCATATTGACCCCTATACCCACACGAATGAATATTCGAGTGAACCTCCAGTTGCAGTGAGCTATTCCTGTTGCTTCGCGATATGTCACAAACACCCGAGGTGAGATTTATTGCATGCCCATGGACGAACAATTTGTCCACCATGCAAGTTACCTCGTTACCGGTTTTGTTCTCTTTTCTCGTTTCCGTGTTCCGCATCCCAGTGATCAAATCACAATGTGTCTGGCCAGACGATGATGGATACCGTTACACCGAGAGGGCCCGAGTATATCTCTCCATCGTCGGAGGAGCAAATCCCAATCTTGAGCTATCTTGTTACTTCCTATACTTTTCCGTGAACCCGAAAGCTGCCGTAATAGCCACCCAGTTACGGATGACGTTTAACAAACCCCAAAGTTCACGAAGCAAGCACGAAGGAACTTGATACTCTCATGGTCTAAGGAATTATGCAAACATTAACTATCTCAATGATATTAACCATAAACTTGTGACGAAGGTATCTCATAGCTTAACATCAATTTGGGTCGATTCAACACAAGTGTTCTACCAACATCGCGCCCTCAGAATTGCCAGCATAGACATGCCCATGATCAGGAAAACAGGATCATCATGCAATACATGAGCCAGTCTTAGAGGCAAGACTAGGAATACATTTTACCGTTTAGTATACCACACGTGCACATGAGTTTCCCTCCGAGCCTCGTGGATATTGCAGACTCGGGAATCATTGCAGTTATGGCATGGAAGCTAAACATTCATTACAAACTTTGGAGATACAAAATAACTGTTATTACTGCCTCTAGGGCATATCTCCTACAGACTCCCACTTGCACTAGAGTCATAATCCAGTTACATGGCTTCCCTAATACCAATGGCTATCCGGTGCTGCTCATGCTTTGCTCGGGGTAGAGGCTTTGTCATCGGGTCTGACACGTTCAGATCCGTGTGAACTTTGCGTACTTTCACTAAACCCTCTTCGACATGATGTCGAATGAGTTTATATTTGCGTTGAATATGTCTTGTCTTATGGTGCGAACTTGGCTCCCTTGCCTGAGCCACGGCGCCACTATTATCACAATAGATTTCCACCGGGTCCAGAGCACTTGGAACCACACCAAGGTCTTCAAGAAATTGCTTGATCCATACCGCCTCCTTGGAGGCTTCTGAAGCGGCAACATACTCCGCCTCCGTCGTAGAATCTGCCACAGTCTTTTGTTTGGAACTTTTCCAATCAACTGCGCCGCCGTTCAATATGAAAACATAGCCTGATTGAGATTTGAAGTCATCTGGGTCAGTCATGAAGCCTGCATCAGTGTAACCACTTACAATGAGCTCTTCATCACCTCCGTACACAAGGAGTAAATCCTTGGTCCTTCTGAGGTACTTAAGAATACCCTTGACTGCGGCCCAGTGTTCCAACCCTGGATCACTTTGGTACCGGCTGCTAACACTTAGCGCATAGGAAACATCTGGTCTTGTACATAGCATGGCATACATAATAGAACCAACTGCCGAGGCATATGGAACATCATTCATTTGTACTCGCTCATCCAGAGTCCGAGGACTCTGATTTTTGCAAAGCACTGTGCCAGGTGACATGGGGAGTAGGCCTTTCTTGGAGTTCTCCATGTTGAACCTTTTCAACACCTTGTCAATGTACGTGCTTTGGCTAAGCGCTATCAGGCGTTTTGATCTATCTCTATAGATTCTGATGCCCAATACATATGCCGCTTCGCCTAAGTCTTTCATTGAAAAACTTTTCTTCAATGAGTCTTTTATTTCGCTAAGAAAATTCACGTCATTTCCAATCAATAATATGTCATCCACATACAAGATTAGAAATGCTTTTGCGCTCCCACTAAATTTCTTGTAAACACAAGATTCTTCGTCATTCCTGATGAAGCCAAATTCTTTGACCACTTCATCAAAACGAATGTTCCAGCTCCTTGACGCTTGCTTCAGACCATAAATGGCTTTCTGAAGTTTGCACACCTTTCCAGCATCCTTATGAACGACAAAACCTTCTGGCTGTATCATGTATACATCCTCTTTGAGGTTTCCATTTAGGAAAGCCGTTTTGACATCCATCTGCCATATTTCATAATCGAAATAAGCAGCAATTGCTAGTAATATCCGAACAGACCTAAGCATAGCTACCGGCGAGAAAGTCTCGTCGTAGCCCACTCCTGGAACTTGTGTGAACCCTTTCGCGACAAGTCTAGCTTTGTGGATAGTAATGTTACCATCCGCGTCTGTCTTCCTTTTGAAAATCCATTTACAACCAATCGGCTTTACGCCTTCAGGAAGTTCTTCCAAGTTCCAAACTTGGTTTTCGTACATGGATTCCATTTCGGATTTCATGGCCTTGTGCCATTCCTTTGAGCTGGGCCCCGCCATCGCTTCCTTGTAGTGCGCAGGTTCATCGTCTTCAAGAATGAAGATTTCATTATGAAACCATTCAGGTGGCTGGATAGCCCTACCTGATCTGCGCGGTTCAGTTACAACATTGTCTGAAGTCTCCGCATCATATGCGACAACTTCCGGCTCAGTTGCAGGGATAATGAGCGGAATTTCTTCCGGTTCCTTAGCCAGATCAACAGTCACCGAAGATTCACTAATCTCATCAAGTTGTACTGTCCTCCCACTTAATTCTTTGGCGAGAAATTCTTTCTCAAGAAAGACTCCGCTTTTAGCTACAAACACTTTGTGCTCAGAGGGTAGGTAGAAGGAATACCCAATTGTTTCTTTTGGATAACCTACAAAGTTACACTTGTCTGATCTGGGATCGAGTTTGGAAGGTTGTAAACGTTTTACATGTACCTCACATCCCCAAATTTTAAGATGCGACAAACTGGGTTTCTTTCCATTCCACATCTGATGTGGTGTCGTCTTAACAGACTTAGACGGTGCTCTGTTTAGTGTGTGAGCGGCAGTTTCTAGTGCATGACCCCAAAAAGATATCGGCAGATCTGTAAGAGACATCATCGACCTTACCATGTCCAACAGGGTTCGGTTACGTCTTTCCGATACTCCGTTTCTCTGTGGAGTTCCGGGAGGCGTAAGCTGTGAAACGATTCCACGGTCACTCAGATGTTGGCCAAACTCATGACTAAGATATTCGCCTCCGCGATCAGACCGCAGAAACTTAATCTTTTTGTTACGATGATTTTCTACCTCATTCTGAAATTCTTTGAACTTTTCAAAGGTTTCCGACTTATGCTTCATTAAGTAGATATAGCCATACCAACTTAAATCATCAGTAAAAGTCACGAAGTAGAAATACCCACCCCGTGCGGCTGTGCTCATTGGACCACATACATCACTATGTATTATTTCCAATAATTCACCCGCCCGTTCAGGATGACCCGTGAACGGCGTCTTGGTCATTTTCCCCATCAGACAAGCTTCGCATGTGTCAAATGATTCAAAATCAAAGGACGGTAAAACTCCATCTCTCTGGAGTCTTTGCATACGTTTCTTTCCGATGTGGCCAAGCCGACAGTGCCACAAGTAAGTGGTGGTGGTATCAGCCTTCTTAAGGCGTTTGGCATTCACGTTAAAGACATCATTTTCACATTCAAGATTTAGTATGAAAAGGCCCCCAACAATGGGTGCAAATCCATAAAACATATCCTTACAATAAAGTGAACAACCATTGTTCTCAGACTTGTACGAATACCCATCGTGTACTAAACATGATCCGGAGATAATGTTTCTACACAACAGTGGAACAAAATAACAGTTACTTAGTTCTAAGATAAATCCTGAAGGGAGACTTAGAGGCATAATGCCGACGGCTTGAGCGGCGATCCCAGTGCCATTCCCGACGCGCATTACGACTTCATTCTTTGCCAGCTTGCGCACCTTCTGAAGCCCCTGTATCGAGTTGCAAATGTGAGCAACCGATCCGGTATCAAATACCCAAGACTTAGAATTTTCGCTAGCAAGCAAAACGTCAATGACATTAACCTGTATAACAATTATACCTTTTCCGGTTTTCCCGGTCTTCTTATCTTCCAGATACTTCTTGCAGTTTCTCTTCCAGTGTCCTGTGCCCTTGCAGTAGAAGCACTCAGTTTCATTCTTGGCTCCGCCCTTAGAGTTGCTTTGGGAGCCGGTCTTACCGGCGCCCTTGCCCTTCTTTGGCTTGCCTTTCTTCTTTTTGAAACTGGCGGTTTTATTCACAAGCAACACTTGCTTGCGATTTTTCCGCAGTCCTCCTTCTGTAGTTTTCAGCATGGCGAGCACCTCTTCCGGTGTCTTCTCCATCCCTGTCATGTTGTAGTTCATGACAAAACCGTCGTAAGACGGGGGGAGTGAAGAAAGCAACATGTCCATCATATGGCCAGGTGGAAGTGGAAATTCTAGGGCTTTAAGCCTTTCAGAATAGCCAATCATTTTGACCACGTGTTCACCAACTGAACTACCCTCAGCCATCTTGCAATCCATCAAAGCCTTCATGATATCATATCGCTCAGACTTTGCGGTTTCTTTGTACAGAGCATCCAATTCCCGGATCATATCACGGGCTTTATGGAATTCAAAACGTTTTTGAATCCCTGGAGTCATGCAAGCTAGCATGAGGCACTGCACTAAGTTGTGATCATCATCCTTAGTGGCCCAGACATTTTGTTCATCTACCGGTGCATCTGCCGCCGGTTTAGCTGGAAGAGCAGTTTCAAGCACGTACAATTTCTTAGCGCTCCTGAGGACAATCCTCAGGTTACGGACCCAGTCCGCATAGTTGTTTCCAGTCGTAGCTAACTTCTCTTTCTCTAACATCGGGCCTAAGTTGAACGCGGTGTTGCGAGCCATTTGATCTACAACGGAAAACACAAGTTTCACTTAGACTTTTGTTTATAATGAAATTTGCACTAGTGAATAAACATTTTTATTCTAAAGTGTGCTCTCACTCAAATCAATATCTCTCAAAATTGATTTTGAGTGATTCAAGATCCAAATATCAATTCAACGTCATAGAATCATCATCTCATGACAAGGATTTCAATTGGTAGGCCAACTTGCCGATCACATCTCTATGTGACTCTTGTTCATCTTTCGATGCGTGTGTTCCGAGCTCAGGACGATCCTGCCATGAACGTCAAGACAACCAAGTGATCTTGCTGCGAGGTCTAACCTCACCCGCCTTACATTTCTCCAATCGTTCGTACCCATGCATCCATGGCGCACCCCGAAAGGATAGATGTTGTGACGGTGCTGCACTTGGGAGAACACTAACTACTTGATATTTGAAGTGAGAGATCACCCTAATAAAAGCGACTACCGCGCAATCAAGAAGGGTGCATCAAGAGGGATAAACATCTCAGGCAATTCATAATAGCATGATATGGTATAGCCTCTTTCTGACGGAGAAGTCTTTCAATTCTTCGTCTTCGGCATTTGCGTCGGTGTTCACCTTCGCGAAGATTGCCACCACCTTGTCGATGCACCAGATAATATTGCTATCTCTATAGCTAATAAAATAAGTGCATTACTTAAGGTTGACACGCAGGTCATTAAAGTGCAATCATATGGCTCCAGCCATCATGCAGAATCATGACACGCAGGTCATGTTAGTTACATCATATAGTCATCTCATACATAATCAAATAGAATATGAGCATTGCTATACCACATCACATGCACATCCTGCAAAACCAAGTTAGACGCCTCTAATCGGTTTATGCAAAATTTTATTTTACGTGGCTTCTAAGGTTTTGACTTAAACCGCAGCTGCCAACGTTTTATCATCAAGTATGATTATTCAAGTTGCTAGATTAACATCTCGGGGTGTATGAAACACGAGATAATTAAATCTCGAGCCCCATACTAAACTTCGTCATACGCATGACCCCCGTGCAGATCATATCTGCAATGCCCTTTCATCTGCGAATTTCATCTTTCTTTTGACTATGGCAGAACCCAAAGAACTGATAGCACTTCCATGATCAATCAGGATCACGGATTGCCAGAACTTTGTCAAATTCCACCATGCTGTCTCGAGATTGAGCAAACGCAAATTCTAGGGAAGCAGCAAGAACGTCGGGTAACAGATTTCATCTGTCACCCGCATAAATAATTTTCAGCAATAGATCTCATCTACTCCAAAATTATATTATGCAATACCCATACATCTCCATGTATTCTAGATCATAACCTGCATCTACGCATAGCACGGCTCTTGATGCCACTGTAAGGGAACGCGACAGAAAACGAAAATTTTCGGTATAGCGAGCACGCCCAGGACCACTATGGAGACTGCATACAAGGTTTGATCTGATCCGTACCGACTCGAAGCGCAGCGGAAGAAGAGTCGGTGTAGATCGTCGGTGCAGATCCCCGCAGCTAGGATTTACAACCTCCCAACCGCGAGGATGTACTCCCTCTCCTGACAGCCCTTCGGGAGGCGGTCGGACAGTCCCCCGGACAATGTCGCGGACAGCCCTTCGGGAGGACCCTCGAAACTCGGACGGAGACTCGGACAGCCCTTCGGGAGGACACTCGAACAGCCCCTCGGGCAAAAGATCGAAACTACAATCTCTCTACGGGGTTGCACACATACGGTGTCAGCTATCCGGCAGGGCTTCGCCGTCCAGAACTAGTTCCTGCCGGAACCCAGACAGGCTTACGGCTCTACGAAACTCTTTTCGTGGGAGGGAGAGAAGAAGCCAGATAATGCATGGCATGTGTATGAGAGCAAGGGATGAGTGTGGAGGGCTGCCCCTCCACCTCTATTTATAGGAAATCCCAAGGGGTAGGGTAGTTTCACACAAAACCCCAAAATGCACATGAATGAAGTCCTTCCACAAGGACCTAGAAGTGAAACCAATGAACAAAAGGGTCCCCAAGGGGGGATACCCCATGTGGCCGGCCACACCCCCATGAGGGGCCCAAAAAATGGGTCCTATCCATCCATGTCATCCCCAAGATCTTTTGGAGCAAAGCCCCAAAAGGTGGCTTTCCATAAAGTAACCATAAAGCTGATTTTCACTATTCACGACGACATTTTTCAGCGTCTGATCGAACTGAAAATATTTATGTGGGCTAAGAACATTTCCAGTACCCACTAAAATGATTTTCAACGCGTTCCGAAACAATTCCGGTTTTAGTGATTTTTATCTGCGAAACGCATCTGAAGTGGCTCCGGCAGCTCCGGAACATTTCCGGTTTTTATCTCAGAAAATTCCAAAAAGCTTCCAGAATGATTCTGGCATCCTCCAAGAATTATCAGGCAAGTGCCGAAACCAATTTGACTTAATGGTGTATCCCGAAACAACTTTTCGGTATCATCGAAACTTATCCGATGACCTCTCTCTGCGGTACGATTCCGCTGTCCGAAAGTTTTCGGTGTCCGAAACTTTTTCGGTGATTTTCTCTCAGACTCCCTGTCTAGTATTCAGCAGATAGATGACCCTTAAGCGTGTGACCCTATAGGTTCGGTGAAGTATAGACATGACCTGGAACCCCTTCCGATCAATGATCAACATCGGAGCCGTGGACACCCATATTGACCCCTATACCCACACGAATGAATATTCGAGTGAACCTCCAGTTGCAGTGAGCTATTCCTGTTGCTTCGCGATATGTCACAAACACCCGAGGTGAGATTTATTGCATGCCCATGGACGAACAATTTGTCCACCATGCAAGTTACCTCGTTACCGGTTTTGTTCTCTTTTCTCGTTTCCGTGTTCCGGCATCCCAGTGATCAAATCACAATGTGTCTGGCCAGACGATGATGGATACCGTTACACCGAGAGGGCCCGAGTATATCTCTCCATCGTCGGAGGAGCAAATCCCAATCTTGAGCTATCTTGTTACTTCCTATACTTTTCCGTGAACCCGAAAGCTGCCGTAATAGCCACCCAGTTACGGATGACGTTTAACAAACCCCAAAGTTCACGAAGCAAGCACGAAGGAACTTGATACTCTCATGGTCTAAGGAATTATGCAAACATTAACTATCTCAATGATATTAACCATAAACTTGTGACGAAGGTATCTCATAGCTTAACATCAATTTGGGTCGATTCAACACAAGTGTTCTACCAACATCGCGCCCTCAGAATTGCCAGCATAGACATGCCCATGATCAGGAAAACAGGATCATCATGCAATACATGAGCCAGTCTTAGAGGCAAGACTAGGAATACATTTTACCGTTTAGTATACCACACGTGCACATGAGTTTCCCTCCGAGCCTCGTGGATATTGCAGACTCGGGAATCATTGCAGTTATGGCATGGAAGCTAAACATTCATTACAAACTTTGGAGATACAAAATAACTGTTATTACTGCCTCTAGGGCATATCTCCTACACTATCATGAGTGAGTTCACGTCTTATCCACCATAAGTACCAGCTGGCCACCATAAGAGCTTTGTTTGACAGTAATATTTGGTTTCAGTGACAAGGGTAAATCTGGTGCAAGGAGTAGATGTTCCAATATAACTAACCCTGAGCGATCAATCAACTTTGCTTCCTCAATCATTCCCACAATGCCTAGGCGTTCCCAGAGGTGCTTGGCATTGCAACAATCAAACAGTAGGTGGCGGAATCTTCCGCATCTTGACGACATATAGGACATGCCCCATTAGTTCCAATATGACAGTTCGTGAGTATGGACTTTAGCGGAATAATACCATGTAGAGCACGCCAACAAAAAATTTGAATTTACGTGGGACCTTTTGTTTCCATAGTGTACTCCACACTGCTGGAGTTCTTGAGCCTCCAGGTCGCGCCATCACCGTTGCATGTGCCTGGAAAGATCGTATCCATTGTACTTTGTATGCTGATTTCACAGAGAAAAACCCTTTATGATCCGGGTGCCATGCGATAAAGTCCTCGAAAGCCCCATAGTTTAGGGGAATTTGCAAGATCCTGTCTACATCAACCGATATGAATATAGATCTGATCAGTTCCTCGTCCCGAAAACCAGTCATAGGGTGAATTAGATCATGTACTCGTGATATCAGTGTTTGCCCCGGTTTGATAAAACTCTCCTGTCCGGACTAGACGGTATCCAGGGGTCGCTCCAGATGTTAATGTTCTCACCAGTACCAACCCTCCAGATATACCCCAACTTAAATGTTTCAAGACCTTTCATAATGCTTTGCCACGTAAACGAAGCACCACTCTTCAGGGTACACTAGTAGAAAAGAGGGCTTTGGTTCAGGCCGGGTCAGCCCATTAGTCCCGGTTCAATCCAGAACCGGGACCCATGGGGGCACTGGTCCCGGTTCGTGAGGCCAGGGGCCTGCCGGGCCTCGTGGGGGCATTGGTCCCGGTTCGTCTGGCCTCTTTGGTGCCGGTTGGTGGGACGAACTAGGACCAATGGGCCTCGCTCCTAGCCGACCACCATTGGTCCCGGTTGGTGGCTTGAACCGGGACCACAGGCTGCCCTTTAGTCCCGGTTCATGCCACGAACCGGGACCAATGAGGTGCCTATATATACCCCTCGCCCGCGAGCAGAGCAGTGCTCTGTTTTTCTCTGGCTGGCGAGGGGAGTGCTTTGTGGTGCTCTACCTCACCTCCTATACACATGAGGTGTTCGATGAAATGCCCGAGCCACACTAGTTAAGCTTTCTCCTCTCGAAGCTCGACCTCAAAGCTCCATTTTCCTCGAGATTTGTCTAGGTTTAGCGGCCCGTCACGTCCTATTCACGTCTTCACCGCCGTCGATCGCCCGCGCCGATCTCGTCGCCGGCACCACCGTGATGAACCGGCAATGGATGTACGGTGACAGACACACCTCCGAGTACATTAAGGGCGTGCATGATTTTCTCGAAGTGGCGGAGGCAAACAAGCAGAATGGTTTTATGTGTTGTCCATGCCCTAAATGTGGGAATACGAAGTCTTACTCTGACCGAAAAATCCTTCACACCCACCTGCTTTACAAGGGTTTCATGCCACACTATAATGTTTGGACGAGGCACGGAGAAATAGGGGTTATGATGGAAGACGGCGAAGAAGAAGAGGACGATGACAACTATGTGCCCCCTGAATATGGTGATGATGCAACGGGGGAAGCTGCCGAAGATCAAGAGGAACCAGACAATGTGCCCAATGATGCTGCAACGGGGGAAGCAGCTGAAGATCAAGAGGAACCAGACGATGTGCCCGATGATGATGATCTCCGCCGGGTCATTGTCGATGCAAGGACGCAATGCGAAAGTCAAAAGGAGAAGCTGACGTTCGATCGCATGTTAGAGGATCACAAAAAAGGGTTGTACCCAATTGCGAAGATGGCAACACAAAGCTCGGTACCGTACTGGAATTGCTGCAATGGAAGGCAGAGAATGCTGTGCCTGACAAAGGATTTGAGAAGCTACTGAAAATATTGAAGAAGAAGCTTCCAAAGGATAACGAATTGTCCGACAGTACATACGCAACAAAGAAGGTCGTATGCCCTCTAGGATTGGAGGTGCAGAAGATGCATGCATGCCCTAATGACTGCATCCTCTACCGCGGTGCATACAAGGATCTGAACGCATGCCCGGTATGCGGTGCATTGCGGTATAAGATCAGACGAGATGACCCTGGTGATGTTGACGGCGAGCCCCCCAGGAAGAGGGTTCCTGCGAAGGTGATGTGCTATGCTCCTATAATACCATGGTTGAAACGTCTGTTCAAAAAAGAAGAGCATGCCAAGTTGATGCGATGGCACAGTGAGGACCGTAAGAAAGATGGGAAGTTGAGAGCACCCGCTGACGGGTCGCAGTGGAGAAAAATCGAGAGAAAGTACTGGGCTGAGTTTGCAGGTGACCCAAGGAACGTATGGTTTGGTTTAAGCGCGGATGGCATTAATCCTTTCGGGGAGCAGAGCAGCAATCACAGCACCTGGCCCGTGACTCTATGTATGTATAACCTTCCTCCTTGGATGTGCATGAAGCGAAAGTTCATTATGATGCCAGTTCTCATCCAAAGCCCTAAGCAACCCGGCAACGACACTGATGTGTACCTAAGGCCATTAGTTGAAGAACTTTTACAACTATGGAATGTAAAGGGTGTACGTACGTGGGATGAGCACAAACAGGAGGAATTTAACCTGCATGCGTTGCTGTTTGTAACCATCAACGATTGGCCCGCTCTCAGTAACCTTTCAGGACAGACAAACAAGGGATACCACGCATGCACGCACTGTTTAGATGACACTGAAAGTATATACCTGGACAAATGCAGGAAGAATGTGTACCTGGCCATCGTCGATTTCTTCCGACCAACCTTCAATGTCGAAAGAAAGGCAAGCATTTCAAAGGCGAGGCAGATCACCGGAAGAAGCCCGCCATGCGTACCGGTAATCACGTACTTGCTATGGTCAATGATTTAGACGTAATCTTTGGAAGTGGTCCCGGCGGACTAGCTGTTCCGAATGACGCTGAGGGACACGCACCCATGTGGAAGAAGAAATCTATATTTTGGGACCTACCCTACTGGAAAGACCTAGAGGTCCGCTCTTCAATCAACGTGATGCACGTGACGAAGAACCTTTGCCTGAACCTGCTAGGCTTCTTGGGCGTGTATGGGAAGAAAAAAGATACACCTGAGGCACGGGAGGACCTGCAATGCGTGCACGAAAAAGATGGCATGCCTCCGAAGCAGTATGAAGGTCCTGCCAGCTACGCTCTTACGAAAGAAGAGAAAGAAATCTTCTTTGAATGCCTGCTCAGTATGAAGGTCCTGACTGGCTTCTCGTCGAATATAAAGGGAATAATAAATATGCCAGAGAAAAAGTTCCAGAACCTAAAGTCTCATGACTGCCACGTGATTATGACGCAACTGCTTCCGGTTGCATTGAGGGGGCTTCTACTGGAAAACGTCCGATTAGCCATTGTGAAGCTATGTGCATTCCTCAATGCAATCTCTCAGAAGGTGATCGATCCAGAAATCATACCAAGGCTAAGGAGTGATGTGGCGCAATGTCTTGTCAGTTTCGAGCTGGTGTTCCCACCATCCTTCTTCAATATCATGACGCATGTCCTAGTTCATCTAGTCGACGAGATTGTCATTCTGGGGCCTGTATTTCTACACAATATGTTCCCCTTTGAGAGGTTCATGGAAGTCCTAAAGAAATATGTCCGTAACCGCGCTAGGCCAGAAGGAAGCATCTCCATGGGCCATCAAACATAGGATGTCATTGGGTTTTGTGTTGACTTCATTCCTGGCCTTAAGAAGATAGGTCTCCCTAAATCGCGGTATGAGGGGAGACTGACTGGAAAAGGCATGCTTGGAGGGGACTCAATAATATGCAGGGACGGATATTCTTGGTCTCAAGCACAGTACATAGTTCTACAGATCACTCTACCTTGGTGACCCTGTATGTCGATGAACACAAGAACAGTCTGCGCTCCAAACATCCGGAGCAGTGCGACGACTGGATTACATGTGAACACATCAGGACTTTTAGCAGTTGGTTGGAAACACGTCTCAGAGGTGACAACACTGTTTGTGATGAGCTGTACTCGTTGTCCAGGGGACCATCTTTGACTGTATTGACTTACAAAGGATACGAGATAAATGGGAATACATTTTACACGATTGCCCAAGATCAAAAGAGCACCAACCAAAACAGCGGTGTCCGCTTTGATGCAGCAACCGAGAGGGGAAAGGACACATATTATGGTTACATAGTGAACATATGGGAACTTGACTACGGACATGATTTTAAGGTCCCTTTGTTTAAGTGCAAATGGGTCAATCTGTCAGGAGGCGGGGCACAGGTAGACCCACAGTACGGAATGACAACAGTGGATCTAAAAAATCTTGGGTACACTGACGAACCGTTCGTCCTAGCCAATGATGTGGCACATGTTATCTATGTGAAGGACATGTCTACCAAACCGAGAAAAAGAAAAGATAAGGAAGCGAATACATCATACGATGAGCCAAAGCGCCACATAGTTCTTTCAGGAAAAAGGGACTCGTGGGAGTGGAGGGCAAGACAAACATGTCTGAAGATTATGAAAAGTTTCATGAAATTCCTCCCTTCAAAGTCAAGGCTGACCCAAGCATCCTGATAAACGATGAAGATTATCCATGGTTACGGCGCAATAAGCAAATGACACAAGCGAAGAAAAAGTGAAGACTTTCTCCCGCAACTATTATGATGATACCATGCCAACTTTGTAACAGACGAGTATGATACCATTGTCCGTTTTGTACACGAAGTGCATCCAGTTTTTGCCGTAACCCTCTCAACTTTCTTGCACATGCTATGTGGGTGAAATGATGACACCATGCCAACTTTCAACATTTTCAGAGTTCATTTGTAATACTTTTTCAATTTCACGGTCTTATAGCTCAAAATAATCAGTAAATGCATGAAAAATAACAAATGAAGTCAGAAAGGGTTGAAAATTGTTGATGTGGCTTCGAATGGTGCATTTTCAACACAGAAAAAGTGTGGAGTTCAAATAAGTTCAAAAAATGAAATCCCTTTGTAACAGACGAGTTTTCGTCCGAAACCCTAATACTTCGAAAGAGATTGTCCATTTTGTACACGAAGTGCATCAAGTTTTTGTCGTAACCCTCTCAACTTTTTAGCACATGCTATATGGGTGAAATGATGACACCATGCCAACTTTCAACCTTTTCAGAGTTCATTTGTAATACTTTTTCAATTTCACGGTCTTATAGCTCAAAATAATCAGTAAATGCATGAAAAATAACAAATGAAGTCAGAAAGGGTTGAAAATTGCTGATGTGGCTTCGAATGGTGCATTTTGAACACAGAAAAAGTCTGGAGTTCAAATAAGTTCAAAAAAATGAAATCCCTTTGTAACAGACGAGTTTTCGTCCAAAACCCTAATACTTTGAAACAGATTGTCCGTTTTGTACACGAAGTGCATCCAGTTTTTGCCGTAGCCCTCTCAACTTTTTAGCACATGCTATGTGGGTGAAATGATGACACCATGCCAACTTTCAACCTTTTCAGAGTTCATTTGTAATACTTTTTCAATTTCACGATCATATAGCTCAAAAGAATGAACTAATAGCAAAGAAAAGAAGTAATAGCTAAAAGAATGAACTAAAATTAATCAATTAAAATATCCTGTTATGATCAACTAAAACAACTACTATTATGAAAGTATTTTCTGTTCAAAACATTAAAAGGCAAAAAGAATTTTCATAAAATCAAACTAAAATTATATAAAATTTATGCAGCTAAAATTATCAAAGTATTTTCTGTTCAAAACATTATAAGCAAAAAGAAAAGAAAATAAATAATTAGAAACAAAATAAAATAAATAAGGAGAAACAAAATAAACTTTAATAAATAAGTGGAAACAAAATAATATAAATAAGCAGAAACAAAATAAACTTTAATAAATAAGTAGAAACAAAATAATATAAAATAAAATAAAATAAAATAGCAACAATAAGTATTTTGTTGTAAGTAGAAACTAAATAAAATAAACAAAGCAAAAATGAAAACAAAAAAACTGGTAAAAAGATAAAAAAAAATGCCACCTACTGGGCCACCACTGCCTGATTACGACTAGAAACCCAACCATGGGCCATGATTCAGGCCTGCAGAAGGCCCAGTAGGCCCACAAGCATCGCTGTGTGAGATTAGGTCCAAAGGCTTGCAATTCAGAGGAGTTCGAGAGAGATGGCAGAGCGGCGCTTATAAACAAGTGTGGTAGCTCCTCAGCTAGCGAGGTGGGACTAAACATCCCACCGCACCGCGGCTTTGGCAGGCGCAGGCCTTTGGTCCCGGTTGGTCGAACCAACTGGGACTAGAAGGGGGCATTGGTCCCGGTTCATGGCACCAACCGGGACCAATGCCCACCTTTAGTCCCGGTTGGTTCCACCAACCGGGACCAAAGGTCACCGCTTCCCGCCCTTTCGGCTGCTGAAAAGAGACCTTTGGTCCCGGTTAGGGGCACCAACCGGGACTAAAGGTGGGCATTGGTCCCGGTTGGTGCCACGAACCGGGACCAATGCTCTTCGTATATAAGCAGGACTTGTGAAAATTTTCGTTCAGTTCCTCATTCTCCCGCCGCCGACGCCGCCCTCTGCCCCGTCGCTCGCGCTCGTCGTCGCCGCCCCCGTCGCCGCCCGCGCCCCGCGCCGCCCCGACGCCGTCGTCGCGCGCCACCCCTCGCCGTCGCCGTCACCTCACCGCGCCGCCCCGACGCTCGCCCCCATCGCCGCCCGCGCCCCGCGCCACCCCGACGCCGTCGCCGCCCCTCGTCGCCGCCCCTGCCCCGAGCACGCCGCCGGCGCCTGAGTATATATATGTTTTTTGCATTTTTATAAAAATGTATATATGTATGTATATGTGTATGTATGTTCTCTGTGTGTATATATATATATATATATATGTTCATCTATGCAAAAGATAGATTTTTAGAAAAGTTAGGATTTTTTTTTGTTCATAGATTTTTAGAAAAGTTAGGATTTTTTTTTGTTCATAGAGAAGTTAGGATTTTTGTAGAATATGCAAATGTTTGTATATTCATATGAACAATGCATTAGGCAAAACCTTTAATTTTTTTCCTAAATTTTCTATTTGAACATTTTAAAAAAACAAGCAATAGTACTTCATGTATTTTGTCAGAATTTTCTATCGTGCATAGACCGATTTTAGACCACGGGAGCACCCCCCCACCCCCCTATCGTTGCAAAAGTTGCTAAGTGATATTAAGAAGGAAGAAGAAGAAAAAGAATGAGAGGAAAAAGGAAAATAAGAAGAGGAAGAAAGGAGAAGAAGAGGAGAGGAAGAAGAGGAGAAATAAATACGAAGAAGAAAAAGAAGAAAAAGAAGAGGAGAAGAAGAAAGGAATGGAGGAGAAGAAGAGAAAATAGAATATAGGGTTTTTGTTTTTTAGAAAGATAATTAAACGATATTTCGGGTTGACTTTAAGTCCGTCGAGTCTCCACCATATATGAGAGGACGAAGAATCCCGACTGTTGTCGTGGGGGTAGCTTCTCCTTCGTTCCGGTGTGCTAGCCAATTTGGTGTAATGCACTCTGGAACAAAAGGAGGAGCCACCATCACCGACGGTCGTAAATGTCAGAGAGGAATCAGTGAGGGAGAGTCTCCATCATATATACGTGAGCTGAGAGTTTTCAAGAAAAGACTCGACAGAATGATAGTCAACCCGTCTTGAATAATAATGATCTAATTTAGGTTTTTTAGTACATATATTTAATTGTACAAGTTTAATATTTAAATTATGAACATAGGAAATGTCGTACTCGGCGATGAAAGTCTTCCGGGGGAGTGCGACTGGTGCCACGACGACCGAGGTCTGTGCGACAGGTCTCACCTAGACGAGGATCGGCGCTTCAGCATTAAGCTGGAGGAGACCTTCGATGTTGAAACGGTACGCAACGACGATAAAGTGTTATTTTTTTCGTAATTAAGCACGACTTCAACTATTTCAACGTGTACTTTTCATCTTTTACAATTCGACTAGCTTATCCCATGCCATGCAAGACGCTATGTCTTGGAGAGGATGGGTTTTGAAGACCATGAAAGTATGGAAACAAAGAAAATTCACCTAAGGACCCATCATGATATGGATTTTGAAGTAAATCTGTATAATTCTGAGAGTGTAACCCATTTTGGTTGCAAAAATTGGGAAGCATTTTGCAAGATGTATGGTTTTGATGAGGGTATGCTTTTCACCATGGATCTTGGTGATCCTAACATCGACCAAGACAATATGGACATTTGGGTCCTTGTTGATACGCCTCCAATTCTACCGCCATGTGAGTTTCTCAAACATAGTTATTAACTAATTTATATTGTTCATTTCAAAATAGTTGACAGCTTATTTTCATTGACAGCTTATTTTGAATGTTCAAACAATGTGCGGGAGATGGTAGACAGAACCTACTACACCGATGGCTCTGAGTTAACTTATAAGAAGAAAAATCACCTGGTCGCATTTTGTACTGATCTTGAGAATTAAAATATCTATTGTAAAACTCCTCCACATTATGGTCAATACGTGCCACTAGTGCACGTGGTGAACTACGGTAACATCCATGGAGATGTCATGGTAAGATTTTTTACTATTACGACATCCGTGCATCTATTGCATAAATTCTTTTAAAACTTAACTACATTGCTAACTACGAAGTTATTACTATGTTTTTCAACAGATAATCCCAAATGATTGTGTGCCTCATCTGATATATCAGAATGGTCGCATTGATGTTTTGAACATACGGCCAGGTCATCCTACGGATCTCACCTGTCCATACTGGATTTCTAAAAGAAGTGGAGACATGAAAATCAAGGAATGGAAAAAATGTATGGACAGTCGTAAGGAGGTTCTTGGAAGCAAAAGGAAGCGAAGCGCAAGAATTGGAGACAGGATGATCTCTATTCTCCATAATGGAGAGTCAGGGTCTATATTGTTTTATGCTATTTTACCTTAATGAGGGTATTTAGGTCCTACCTAATACTGATGATCATGTGCTAAGAACAATTAAGTAGGGTTGGTTCGATGACTATGAGGATGATGATCGTATGACTTGTTATTAATAACGAGTAGAAGTTGTATGATGATGATTAGTAGGACTTATTATTGCGATGATGCATGATGCGAGCATGAAGAGTTATTATATATCAGTGGGTGAAATGAACATGGGGATTGGATTAAAGAGAAGGCAACATGCATGGTGCATGTTGAAAGTAGTACTAATCCAAACTTGATCAAGTTAGGATTACTATTACTTTCGACATGCACCACATGTCACCTTCACTTTAATCTAAGCCATGTTTAGGCATAGCAGTAGCGTTGGCAAACCAAGCACGAAAATAAGAGAGGACACTTCTCTCTGTTAGCTAGCTAACACACCCTAAATTACTCCCTAAACCACCCCTTAAAAAAACAAAAACCTCAGCTCCTGCCAGCTGCTGACGCGTGGATGCCTATTGGTCCCGGTTTGTGCCACCAACCGGGACCAAAGGCCCTCCTGCCTGGACTCGCCGCAGCGGCCACGTGGAGGCCCATCTGTCCCGGTTCGTGTAAGAACCGGGACTAAAGGGCTAGGGCATTAGTAACGACCCTTTAGTCCCGGTTCAACAACCGGGACAAAAGGCCCTTACCAACCGGGACAGATGACCCTTTTTCTACTAGTGGTAGCTTGTAATAAACTTTCATTAGGGAAGTATTTAGCTTTCAATACTCTTGCACACAGGGAATCCGGGTTAGTGATCAACCACCAACCTTGCTTTAGAGCATGGCAAGATTAAAAGAATAGAGATCTATGAACCCCATACCCCCCTCACTTTTTGGGTAGCAAAGCTTCCACCATGTATACCAGGGCATTCTTTTGTGTTCCTCATCATCCCCCCACCAAAATTGTACTATGAAATCAGTTATCTCCTTGCATAGGCCCTTGGGCAGGCTAAAAACAGACATCGCAAAGACTGGGATGGCCTGGGCTACAGATTTAAGTAATATCTCTTTCCCTCCAGTAGACAATTGTTTCTCCATCCATCCCTTCAAATTTTCTTTTATTCTGTCATAAAAATGCCTGAAACAGTCACTCCTATCTACACCCACCATAGCTGGCAGCCCAAGATACTTATCTGATAATGCCTCAGTATCAATGTGTAACTCCTGGCATATTTCAGTCCTAGAAGTTGCAGGTGTATTAGGACTGAAAAAAATACTAGATTTAGCCAAACTCACCAATTGTCTCGAGCTTTCACAGTAGGCATCTAAAACATGTTGTAAGGAAGCTGCATTTAAAACGTCTGCTTTCATGAGAATCAGAGAATCATCAGCGAATAAAAGGTGTGATACTGATGGTGCATTTCTACACACTCTAATTCCCTCTATGCCACCAGCTTCTTCTTCAAACTGCAATAAACTAGAAAGACCTTCTGCACAAAGGAGCAAAAGGTAGGGGGAGAGTGGACCCCCCTGCCTAATACCCCTAGTCGGGGTGAAAACATCCGTCTCCTGAGAGTTAAACCTTATTTTGTATCTAACAGAGCCAACACAAGCCATTATCATTTCAATCCATTGTTCATGAAAACCCAACTTCACCATCATATCATGCAAAAAAGGACCATTCCACCCTGTCATATGCCTTGTGCATGTCCAATTTAACCGCACATAGTCCAGTCTGACCAGCCCTCTTGTTCTTTATTTTATGCACACATTCATAAGCTATAAGGATATTATCCATGATCATCCTTCCAGGAACAAATGCACTTTGGGTAGGGGAGATAATTTCAGGCAATATATTTTTCAACCGAAGTGCAAGCATTTTAGAGATGATTTTATAAAGCACATTACACAAGCTTATGGGACGGAAGTGAGTTACCAGTTCTGGACTGTCAATCTTGGGTATCATGACAATAGTTGTGTCATTCCATTCATTCAGAATCTGTCTTGAATTAATAGCAAATAGCACCTCATGAATGATCTCATCTCCTAGGATATGCCAATATTTCTTAAAAAATATTGCATGTAGTCCGTCAGGCCCCGGAGCCTTTAAATCCCCAATGCTAAACACTGCTTTTTTAACATCATCCGCTGAGAATGGTGCCATCAAGAAATCATTCATCTGCTCAGTTACTTTGCGTTGAACCTTTTGTAAAAGATTTGGATTTGTATGCTGCACCTCCGAAGTAAACAGGTGAGTAAAATAATTCTGTATGTGAGTGTTTAATAGATATACGAAAACTTGTTGTTCGCCCAATCTCTCGGAGAAGGAGATGTCGATATCACTTCTCTCGGTATGCATATGTTCATGAAGAACTTCTGTACTTAATGGTTTCCTTCATTTGCTTACTAGCTAGCGTGTCAAGGGCCTCTCTATACATATAATACGCAGCGTCGACCAAGCACGGAGATAAGAGAGCTTTCTATTTATTAGCTATCTAACACCCTAAATTAACCCTCCAAAACCCCCTAAACCACCCTTTTTCAAAAAAAATCTCAGCTCCTGCCAGCTGCTGACGCGTAGATACCTTTTGGTCCCGGTTGGTAGCACCGGGCTGGCCGCAGCGACCACGTGGAGGCCCATCTGTCCCAGTTGGTGTAAAAACCGGGACTAAAGGTATAGGGCTTTAGTATCGACCCTTTAGTCCCGGTTCCCCAGCCGGGACAAATGGGCCTTACGAACCGGGACAAATGGCCCTTTTTCTTCTAGTGAACGGGCAAGAAAATCGCAAAACTTACTTTGTGTGCATTACACATCATTTCTTATATCCAATTCTGATAAACATCAATGATAAGGGTACACTATTGTTGCTTCCCGAAGCATCAAAGTGGACGTGAAGAAGCTACGTGCATCAAGCTCTCACCTTGAACATAACTTGATGGCACTGTTGCATGCCATATCCCGAGTTTGGTAACAATAAACATAATGGAGACACATATTTTCAAAATCTCACCTTTACAAAATCATTTGGAAAAAGTAGAAGCTTATATCTGACAGTATGCTTGACAATACGGTTATTGATATGGTTCAAAAAGATGATAACATGCACTACTAGAAAAAAGGCTATTAGTGACGCACCTGTTTTTGCTATTAATGGCGCACTATAGGTGCGTCACTATTAACACGCCACTAGTAACAAATAGTAATGACGCACCTCTGGTGCGCCATTAGTAATCCAGATAGTATTGGCGTACCACCTGGTGCGCCATTACTAACCATACATGTGCGCCACTGGTAAGATGAACAGGTGCTCCACTACTAAAATTTTGAAATCTGGATCTGGATTTGGTACGATTTTTTTTTTGCAATTTTTTCGAATTTTGTTTGGATCTGGTACGTTCTTTGTGCCGGGGAGCTCCACATGTGGCTGGAAGTAGAGGAGGGAAGAGAGGAGGGAGGAGGAGGAAGGAGAGAGGAGAGGAGGAGAGGAGGGAGGAGGAGGAAGGAGAGAGGAGAGGAGGAGAGGAGGGAGGAGGAGGGAGGAGAGACGAGAGAGGGAGGAGGAGGAGGAGGGAGGAGAGACCGTGAGGAGGAGGGAGGGAGGAGGAGGTCGCCGGAGAGGAGGAGGAGCAGGTCGCCGGAGAGCCGTGAGCAGGAGGAGGAGGTCACCGGAGAGGAGGAGGAGGAGGTCGCCGGAGAGCCGTGAGGAGGAGGGAGGAGGAGGTCGTCGGAGAGCCGTGAGGAGGAGGGAGGGGCATGGAGGAGGGGAGGAGGAAGAAGAGGTAGGTAGAAAAGGGAAGAAGTGATGGAGGGGAGGAGGAAGAGGAAGAAGAGGTAATATATATTGTGGTTGTGACGTTACAGACTTAGTAGTGGCGCACCATGGGTGTGATGCGCCATTACTAGTTTTGAAATTTCAAAACTAGTAATGGCGCACCACACCCATGGTGCGCCACTACTAATTTTGTTTATTTTTTTGAATTTGGAAGGCGGGAAAATTACTAATGGCGCACCACACCCACGGTGCGCCACTACTAAATTTTTTTATTTTTTCGAATTTTTTTGCCTCCAGATCTTAAAAGCATCGTAATTTTTTTCTATTAGGTTTTTGAGGATTCTAGAAAATCGATAACGGGCAGAGCCCGTCAAATTCGGATATAACTTTTCGAGTAGATGATTTTTCATATAAAAAACTTTTTCATCGAAGGTCGTATGCAAAAGTTACGGCCATTTTACCGAAACACGGCGGCCTTTCGCAAAAAAATTCAAAATTCATGTTTGTTAATTTTCCTAACTAGAATATATAACACATGGGCATCTATTTTTTTGATTTTTTATTAATCTTTTATCATTTTCTTTTATTTTTTAAAAAACCTAAAAGGCGATCCACCGGGGGGGTGGGTGTGTTTGTGTGTCTGAGACGTTAGTAATGGCGCACCCTCCCTGGTACGCCATTACTAACCTCACACACACACGCAGGCACACCCCTACCAGACATCGCAATTGCGCACCGCACCTAGGTGTGCCACTGCTATGCTACATAGCAGTGGCACACCTAGGTGCGGTGCGCAATTGCGATGTCTGGTGGTGGGGAGATCGACCTAAAAATATAGCAATGGCGCACTGCTCTTGTGGTGCGTCATTAGTAAAAACATAGCAATGACGCACCTGATTCTGATGCGCCGCTGCTATATAGCAGTGGCGCACCACCATCATGGTGCGCCATTAGTAGAGATATTGGGGATAAGCCTTTTTCTAGTAATGACATCAGGACGTGCACAAAGATTAATGTGAAACATGAAAAGGCATGATTCTCTCTCCCCAGTTTGTACTATTTCTCACCGTTTCACCGCTCTTCTAGAACAAAGTAATACATAACTTGACACGTGTCTGAAAAAAAACACTTTAAAATCTGACTGTATCCACGTTGTCATCTTTGGTTAGAACTTTATAAGGTCCTTTGAGCGTCAAGTCCAGCTTGCTGGATCTATCAGAAATTAAAAATTGATGTTAGCGTTTGAGAATACATATCCATGCCAATTTGACAAAATGGTTTGCAGAAGTTCCTTTCATATGAACAAAACCCTGACGAATCAGAACATGAACAAACTGATACAGTACAGTAAGAGAAGCGAGAACAAAATGATTCACAAAAAGTACACTTTCCTATACATAGTCTGTTGCATGTTATAAAAACCAGAATATAGTCTGATGCTGCAGGATCAAGATCTTCAAATTATCTTCAATTGCTTGTATTTCACTCAGATCAACCTTTAATTTGTTTTTGAAACGACCTTTAATTAATATTATTAGGTAGCAGAACACTTTTGATTGCAACACTCTGTGTGCAGCTAGTCTGACCAGTGGCATGTGGTTAGTAAATCCAGAGAGAGAATGGAGGTGCCCTCCTATATAATAATTAGAAAACATAATTCTTTTACGAAGAAGAAGAAAAATCATTATTGTGTGCTGGACCATTCGGCTCGTTGGCATCAATTGTCAGTCTTTTCTTAAGAGAGAGAACATCAACTATTGATCTTAAAATTACTTTATGTCCACTCAAAAGTATTAAAGCCACTCTTAACTTGCATGATCTGCAAGTATTTCAACACTTCCTTATGGACTCTATGGCTCGGAGGTCCAGCTTAATAACGATCTATAGTTAAAATGGAAGCAAGTAAGGAAGCAAAAGCAGTCTGTTAGGAGCTCTACCTCAGAAACACATAGCTGCAGTTTCCTAATATAATCTAAATATATTTGAAAAGGTTGATTGTATTAAAACGTCAATAACCGACCATGAATAATAATTTTTGGCAAATAGAAACAACAAAAAGCAAGTTAATCATACACCATGAAATGCGATAGGCATATTAAATTTGAACTTCTTGTGCTGAAACAAACAAATTGTGCATGCAGTTTTTTTAAGCTTTAGCATGAGAGAACAGTACTTTGGCAGTGACTGAGTTTCTTCACCGGCACACTGATATTGACAATTACATGTATCTGTTTCTACTGCATGTTAGATGGAAATCTTGATTAATTTGCTTAGCTGTGTAACATGGGATATTGCAATGCTCATAACAAATCTAATGACGTGTGTCACCTAACCGGCCAAACTCTGTTTTTTTCTTTGCGGGGGAACCTGCCAAACTCTATTATGATCAAATCTTTAAGATAGAGCTCCAGTCAAGTCGCTCGATTTAGAACCTTTTCAGTTTAGAGTTAGTAGCATGTAGCGGCCAGGTTTTCTTATTTGTGTTGGCTTGTTGCCTTAATAAAATGATCCTTTTCCAAAATAATAATATTACAAACACATTGAGGCTAAGAAACTGAAACTTTGTCTAAATGGATTGATACATCTATCTATACATTTGCATATAACCTTAATCTAATGGATGCAGACCATATCACCGTTTCCAATAAACTAATAATCTAAGAGCACATCTTCAACTACGGAGGCGTTCTGTTTGAAGTTCAATGTCATGTAGAAATTTAGAGCGACATTGTGTAGCTCGCCGATGTGTTGTGAATTTGCAACCTTGAGCTTATATATTGAACTCAAATTAATAAATTGGAGGGACTTAATCTAAATTATAGCAATCGCAGACCTGTGACCATGAACTGACTACATTGCTGTCCCAGCACAACTCTTCGTCTTGGTCAAGCGCCATGGAAACCTAACCTGGAACAACAGGAAGGGAGAGTGTTGGGCCTTCAGAACCTGCATGTGTGTCAAGTTATACAACATGGATTTGTTAGCAATTTAGTCCCATCAGATTTAGTTCTAAATACTGGTATTGCGACTGAAAGATCATTTATATTGTTACAGAAAAACTACCGAATGAATATGGATTTCAGTGAGAATTGCAAGAAAATTTTATATAAATGTGCTATATATTAAAAAATGCTAGCCTTGAACCCTTTTGCCACAGAAAAAAGGAACCACATACATACAAATCTATATAGTACATGTACTAGAGGCAGCTAGTCTATACCTTTTTTTGAGGGAAAGCCATCATGGCTAGCTTTATTGATTTAACATAGGCATTACATTGTCCACAAGCGAAGAGATCAGACAACCCTGAACTCGTCTGTCTAGTTTAAAGAGGTCTTATTACAATAAGAAAAGTTAGCTAGCACATGCGCCGCTTGATTGGAAGAACGAAAACAATGCTTGAAGACAACCTTCCCTATTAAAGAAGAAACATCCACACATTCCGCGAAAATTGTTGTTGCAGCATCCCACCATCTAGATTGGCCATCACAAAAGTTTATGACGTTTAAGGAATCTGATTCCGCCTCCACACGAGGAAACTCTAAGGAGTTTGCAAACACTAGACCATCACGCATCGCCGTTGCTTCAGCCATCATTGCATCTGCAACATGAGGTATATATTTGCATTGTGCTGCTAAAAAGTTCCCTTTATCATCTCTAATTACAGCTGCCGAAGCTCTTGCACTTTCATCTGCAAAATAGGCCGTATCAACATTTACCTTTATGAACATGAGGTCTGGTTTTGTCCACGTACTTCATCTCTCTATTATCATTTTCTTTGCGATTAGCTTCATGATAATTACTAGCAATTGCCAGGACGGACATATGCCACCGCGTGGGATGTGGTGGTCTACCATCATGAGTGAGTTCACGTCTTATCCACCATAAGTACCAGCTGCCCACCATAAGAGCTTGTTTGACAGTAATATTTGGTTTCAGTGACAAGGGTAAATCTGGTGCAAGGAGTAGATGTTCCAATATAACTGACCCTGAGCGATCAATCAACTTTGCTTCCTCAATCATTCCCGCAATGCCTAGGCGTTCCCAGAGGTGCTTGGCATTGCAACAATCAAACAGTAGGTGGCGGAATCTTCCGCATCTTGATGACATATAGGACATGCCCCATTAGTTCCAATATGACAGTTCGTGAGTATGGACTTTAGCGGAATAATACCATGTAGAGCACGCCAACAAAAAATTTGAATTTTACATGGGACCTTTTGTTTCCATAGTGTACTCCACACTGCTGGAGTTCTTGAGCCTCCAGGTCGCGCCATCACCGTTGCATGTGCCTGGAAAGATCGTATCCATTGTACTTTGTATGCTGATTTTACAGAGAAAAACCCTTTATGATCCGGGTGCCATGCGATAAAGTCCTCGAAAGCCCCATAGTTTAGGGGAATTTGCAAGATCCTGTCTACATCAACCGATATGAATATAGATCTGATCAGTTCCTCGTCCCAAAAACCAGTCATAGGGTCAATTAGATCATGTACTCGTGATATCAGTGTTTGCCCCCGGTTTGATTAAACTCTCCTGTCCGGACTAGACGGTATCCAGGGGTCGCTCCAGATGTTAATGTTCTCACCGGTACCAACCCTCCAGATATACCCCAACTTAAATGTTTCAAGACCTTTCATAATGCTTTGCCACGTAAACGAAGCACCACTCTTCAGGGTAGCTTGTAATAAACTTTCATTAGGGAAGTATTTAGCTTTCAATACTCTTGCACACAGGAATCCGGGTTAGTGATCAACCGCCAAACTTGCTTTAGAGCATGGCAAGATTAAAAGAATAGAGATCTCTGAACCCCATACCCGCCTCACTTTTTGGGTAGCAAAGCTTTACCATGTATACCAGTGCATTCTTTTGTGTTCCTCGTCATCCGCCCACCAAAATTGTGCTATGAAATCAGTTATCTCCTTGCATAGGCCCTTGGGCAGGCTGAAAACAAACATCGCAAAGACTGGGATGGCCTGGGCTACATATTTAAGTAATATCTCTTTCCCTCCAGTAGACAATTGTTTCTCCATCCATCCCTTCAATTTTTCTTTTATTCTGTCATAAAAATGCCTGAAACAGTCACTCCTATCTGCACCCACCATAGATGGCAGCCCAAGATACTTATCTGATAATGCCTCAGTATCAATGTGTAACTCCTGGCATATTTCAGTCCTAGAAGTTGCAGGTGTATTAGGACTGAAAAAATACTAGATTTAGCCAAACTCACCAATTGTCTCGAGCTTTCACAGTAGGCATCTAGAACATGTTGTAAGGAAGCTGCATTTAAAACGTCTGCTTTCATGAGAATCAGAGAATCATCAGCGAATAAAAGGTGTGATACTGATGGTGCATTTCTACACACTCTAATTCCCTCTATGCCGCCAGCTTTTTCTTCAAACTGCAATAAACTAGAAAGACCTTCTGCACAAAGGAGAAAAAGGTAGGGGGAGAGTGGACCCCCCTGCCTAATACCCCTAGTCGGGGTGAAAACATCCGTCTCCTGAGAGTTAAACCTTATTTTGTATCTAACAGAGCCAACACAAGCCATTATCATTTCAATCCATTGTTCATGAAAACCCAACTTCACCATCATATCATGCAAAAAGGATCATTCCACCCTGTCATATGCCTTGTGCATGTCCAATTTAACCGTACATAGTCCAGTCTGACCAGCCCTCTTGTTCTTTATTTTATGCAAACATTCATAAGCTATAAGGATATTATCCGTGATCATCCTTCCAGGAACAAATGCACTTTGAGTAGGGGAGATAATCTCAGGCAATATATTTTTCAACCGAAGTGCAAGCATTTTAGAGATGATTTTATAAAGAACATTACACAAGCTTATGGGACGGAATTGAGTTACCCGTTCTGGACTGTCAATCTTGGGTATCATGCCAACAGTTGTGTCATTCCCTTCATTCGGAATCTGTCTTGAATTAATAGCAAATAGCACCTCATGAGTGATCTCATCTCCTAGGATATGCCAATATTTCTTAAAAAATATTGCATGTAGTCCGTCAGGCCCCGGAGCCTTTAAATCCCCAATGCTAAACACTGCTTTTTTAACATCATCCGCTGAGAATGGTGCCATCAAGAAATCATTCATCTGCTCAGTTACTTTGCGTTTGAACCTTTTGTAAAAGATTTGGATTTGTATGCTGCACCTCCGAAGTAAACAGGTGAGTAAAATAATTCTGAATGTGAGTGTTTAATTCCGGCATACCTTCAAGCCAGTTCCCTGCTTCATCTTTCAGTTTTTTGACGTAGTTCCTTTTCCTCCTTGCCGAGGCAAAGGCCTGAAAAAACGTTGTGTTACGGTCGCCGCTCGTAAGCCAGGTCGCCCGTGACCTCTGTCTTGTTTGAATCTCCTCCAACTCAAGCAAGTACTCAATCAATTCAGCCAATTCCCTTCTCTTTACGTCACTATCATCGTTCATAGGACCAGCCATGACTCTCTCAAGGTCACGTTGGGCCTTGCGCAACCTTTTTTTTTTTGTTTCTTAAGGACACGCTGGTCCCAATCGTGGAATATTGCATGCATTTTATTGAGCTTCTCATAAATACTTGTAGCATTAGGATCAGCACCTACATTTGTCCAAGCATCAAGAACAGTATCATTAAAGCTTTCTTCCCTCAACCATCTTGCCTCAAAACGCTTGACCTGTGCATTATTTCCTCCCATCTGATTGTGAGAAAAATAGTCTGTATCCACACATAGGGGCCGATGATCAGAGTGATTATATTCCAAATTTTGTAAGGCTGCATCAGGGAACAAGACCGACCAGCCATCATTGGCTAGTCCCCTGTCTAGTCTTTCACGTATTCTGCCTCTATGCCATGTGAAGGGATCACCAATATACCCCATGTCATGCAATTCACAGTCATCTATTGCCTCTTGAAAAGCCTGCATGTACTGGATTGGTCTTGGATTTCCACCCTCCTTCTCATGTAGATATTGGATCTCATTCAGATCACCGATCAGCAGCCACGGTAAGTTGTTGCTACGATGCAACTGTCGCATACGACTCCACGTCATATGTTTATTTTCCCATCTAAACTCACCGTACATCCCAGTCAAGCGCCAACTGACGTTATTACTTTCTTCAATTCTTACATCAATGAACATAGAGTCTAATGCTAATCTTTGAACTTTAACATTATTTTTCCATGGAGTCCGGTCGTGCTGCACGAGACATCAGACTTCCGCTCGCTCGTCCGCTCCCGCGAGCGGCCGGGCGAAAACCCCAGCCCGCCGCCGCAGCCCCCCTCCACCCTCGCCCCCCTCCCTCGCCGCCGCCAGGGGACGGCGCCGGGCAAAGCCCGCGCGTACGTCGGCGGCGGCGGGGCCCTTCCCCTCCCCGCGATGCGCCAGGACGGCGCGGGATGGCCGGCTTCGCGGCGGGGCGCGGCCCGACGGCGGATCTCCTCGGGTCGGAGGCGCTCTATGGTTGGCTGCAGGGGGAGGCTTCGTCGGGCGATGGGCGGCTGTTCCACGGCTTGCGGCGTCGAGCGGCGCGTCCATGCGAGCGGATCTGGTGCGGCGCCCGGGAGATGGCGAGGTGGAGGAAGAGGGCGCCGAGAGGGGTCACGGTAAAGGAGGAGGAGGGCGCGGGGATGAGGGCCGGTGCGGATCTGGCCGGCGTAGGGCTGGGCAGCAGTCCGGCGGTGGCAGTGGCGCGGATCTGGCGCGCTGCCGCCATGAGGGCCCGAGTTCAGCCCCGTGCTGCTCCTGGCCTGGCGCGGAGGTGGGCACCGCGGAGGGCGGCGCCGGCACTGCACCGGGCGGCGAGTGGAGGGCGTCGAGGGCACTGATGGGCCGCGCTGGATCTGGGAGGGCTGCGCTTGCTGGAGCAGGGAGGCTCCAGCCGTGGTAGATGCGGGATGCGGGGCCCGATCTGGCCTCTGCATGCTCGCCGTGGGGAGGTGGACCATGCCTTCACGGCTTCAACAACAAGGTGCTGCGGCGGCGGCGGTGTGAGACGACATGGACGAGCTCCGTAGGGCTTGAGCGGAGGTGTGCGACGATACGGACGAAAGTCCTGCACAACAAGAGCCAGTGCCGATGGCGCCTGAGGGTGTCATTTTCCTCCTTGGAGGCGCCACCGAGGTGTGTCGGCATCTTCCTCGGGCTTGGTTGGTAGTGTCTCCGGGCGAAAGCCTAGGTCCGGTTGGATCGGCGTGATGACGGCGTCTCCGACGTCGTTCCTTTGTTGGGAGCATCACGTTTTTGAGACACTGCTTGGAGGTTCTATGTGGCGCTCCTCCGGTGCTCGCCGCTGTTTTTGGTGAAGCTCCAGGAGCAATGTACGCCATCGCTGATAAGTCCAAGACGAAGCTTTGTCTGGGACCGATCGAGTTCCGCCATCTGCCTGCACTCTGCTTCAAGGGTGGATGGTGCGTTGACAAAGAAAGTCTTAGTTGGAGCTGCTGCTGTCTTCTGAGGATACCGGCGTTGGTCAAGTGACGCGGCGGTGACGCTTAGCCTAGGACAGGCCCTTTTTGCTTTGTAGTCGTGTTGGCTGTGATGGTAGCTCGGCAGCTAATAGGGCTGTCGTTTCTTTTTCTTTGATCTTCGGATCTTCATCGTGTTGTTCTTCCGCTGCTTCCTGCTAAATCGAATCAAGCCAGCATTTTGCTGGATCTTAAAAAAAAAACATTATTTTTCCATAACAGCAGTAAACCTCCTCTCCTTCCGTCACTGGGACAAACAAACTTCTGGTCCATCTTGAGCCTTCGACGTAGACACTCAGCCGGATAACTGTCAAGGTGTATCTCCGACAAAAACATCACCTCGGGGTCACATCTTCACTGGGCATCCAGCAAAGCACGCACCGCCGGGGCGTTCCCAAGCCCTCGGCAATTCCAACTTAATATCCCCATTACATTCAATTCCTCCGAAACAAATCAGACAAACTGTTCTAAGAAACCTGCCGCAGTTGCGATGCGAAGGGACAAATAGTAGTTGACGAAGTAAGAACCATAAACCGATCACAGCACCTTGAGTGGAGCTGTGCCGGGACAAAAAACCAGCACCGCGGAGCGAGCGCTGGGACGTGAACAACGCAGCCGTCAAATCCTTTCAAACAGCCGGGAGCAACGCATTATCAGCAGCGTCTAGGCTGTAGCTAGGAACACTGCATCAACGCATCAGCCGGGAGCAACACATCCATGCATGAACGCATCACGTCTCCTTCTCTCGTCAGATCATCAAAGTAATTGCATGAAGATGCCCATGACCTGTAACACAGGATCAACGACAGCCGCCGCTGGCGGCGGCGGTCAAAACCTAGATCGCTATTCTAATCGCCGCAGGGCGTTGAAAGATGATTATACATAGAGAGGTAAAGTTGCCGGCTAGCTTTTGCAGCTAGTCTATATCTATATCTATACCAATTAATAAAAGAAATAGGTATTCTAGATATTAAATGTTTTTAAAATACTCATATTTTCTAAACCGTAACTTCAAATTTAACATATTATATATGAATTTTGATTAGAAAAATATGTAGAATCTGAATATGATGTTATTTTACCTGTTAACAATCTGGAGAAAAATACTATCTAAGGACCAATACCTATGACATGTATGGCAAGAAATAGTGATGAAATATGGACACAAGTACCTGCGTCCATAGGAGACTATACAAAAATGTTCTTTTTCAGACAAAAAAAATCTCTCTTTATGCTTAAAAAATCATGTATCTTTTAACAACTCTTCATGTATTTAATAAATATGTATGTGAAAAAAAGTGTTCTAGAGTTACCCTAAGTTGGTGATGCTTAAACTGAAAACCGGCCTTTATGCACACATGTCTCCGTAGTGTGCTAATGTGTCATCGTCTATTTTTATCGTTTTCCTTTACCGACCCGTAACAATACCCCATTTCATACATGACATGAATAAATCTAATCACTTGCCCATTTCTTTGTACGGATTAAATCTATATGCAAGCCGTGTTGGAATAGAATATATGTGGTATCTTGAACTGCGCTTTTGTAGGTTAAGACCATCTTTGTTTGGGCCGTAACTACAAATTCTCAGATTATAGACAATTTTTTGTAAATTACGAGTGTGTGGTATTTTTTCTCCCGTTGCAAAGGTACATAACTATATATATGTCCTAGACTTGCACGGAACTCCTTGCTTGAAAGACTGCAAAGGGATTCTTTAGGTTTTCGGACACCATAGATCACACTGGAATTATTGGATTAGCAGTACGACTTTTTGACTGTGGAATTGGACATATCAGGGACGGATTAATTGTCATCATCTATTGGCATGCGGCATGATCATTTTCAGAGAAAGTTTCTTCGCTTTGCCTGGCTGCCTCCCTCTTTTGCGGAGTAGTAGTACAAAGCTAGCAACGGCCTCCAGGAGATAGAGAGTGAGCCAACAGATCAAAACAACAACAACACTGCAGCAGGGTGGAAAAATAATCGCGCCATGACCGCCATCCGCCGTGCCGATCCCATCAAAATTGAATTGTTAGACCTGCTCAAATTCCTAACTGCCACCCCTTCCTGATTCGTGTGGATACCCGATCTGAGCACACATCGGCAACCCGCAGGTCTCCCCTCTGAATCTGATCCGAGCAGTCCAGGCACAGGTATAGCGCGTCCCTTTTTGGCGCTGGCTTCTTACTCGCCGTCTGACATCACGCATGCCCTGCTACTCGCCGTCCAGACGCTCTCGTTGCCTGCGTTCGATCCACACTGGAGAGAACATACAGGACGGAACGGCGGCGGCGCCTGCCAGTGAATGACAGCTGACAAAGGAGAGGGCTGTTGTCGCCGCCCAGTTTTGGTGGCTGCTGCAAGCCGTGGACCGTGGAGGAAGCTGGCGCTGCTGCAAGGCTGATGACAAGCCAGCGTGCACGACGACGCGGCGCTGCAGGATCGAAGGAGGACGAACCCCATACAACAACGACGAACGAATATAATCTTCTTAGGAGATCGGACCCCACCAGCGTACCAGTTTTTATTACTTATTATAAAAAAATCGTGTATGGGCTGGACTAAGAGGGTGTTTCTTTCTAGGGACTTATTGGTTTAGGGACTTAAAAAAGTCCCTATAAGTTCCATCTAAACCAAATGGGAGGGACTTATAGGAACTTAAAGTGGGCATTTGAGACTTATGAAATAAGACTCTCAAGGAGGGACTTATAGGGACTTATAGTTGTAATATGGTCTTATAGAGACTTATAAGTCCCAGGAACCAAATAGGTAGGGACTTTTTAAGAACTTCGGACTTATAAGTTGGGACTAAAAAAAGTCCTAGGACTTATGAACCAAACAGGGCCTAAAGCAGGCCCAAGTCTGCCATCGTGCTACCACGGAGGCAAAAACGAATTGTTCCATTAGTACCACATCGGTTAATTCCAAAACGTAATCGTAAAAGCGTAATACAATTGGACGAAAGCGTATTGTGACGATGAACCCATGGAGTCAATCCATGCTTTATTATTATTAGGGATAGACTAGCAAAATATACACATGCCACTGGACAATTGATCAACCCGCAGAAGTGTTCTATCCTCTTTGGTGAGCATTGTCGTGTGGATGACCGGGAAGCTGTTATTCAGGTTTTGGAGGTGCAACAACATAGTTTTGAGGAATGCTACCTGGGTCTTCCTACTCCAAGGGGCCGCATGTCTAAGGATAGGTTCCAAAACTTGCAGCAAAAGTACATCAAGAGAATGATTGACTGGGATGGTTGTCAGCTTGCTCAGAGTGGAAGAGAAGTCCTCATAAAATCAATCGCCCAAGCGATCCCCACATATATTATGAGTGTGTTTAAACTACCGGCGTCCACTTGTGAGGACCTCATGAGAATGATACGAAATTTCTTTTGGGGAGTTGATAAGGGGAAGAGAAAGATGCATTGGCGTGCTTGGATCCATTTGATAAAACCAAAGGTGCAAGGAGGACTTGGCTTCCGCAACCTACGCCTTTTTAACCAAGCTGTGCTCGCTCGCCAAGCATGGCGGCTCTTGACCAATCCGGAGAGTCTGTGTGCTCGTCTTTTGAAAGCGAGGTACTACCCGAATGGAAGCTTGGAAGATACGGTTTTCTCAGGAGGAGCTTCGGCGACTTGGCAGACAGTTGAACATGGGCTGCAACCAGTGGCGGATCTTGAGCCGAAATTATGGGGGGGCCATGGGCTAGAGGGGGGGTGGCAAACATAACTATTTTAGCAGATTTTTAATGGAAAATATGCCTAACACAAAGGACTATATACATGTTTTCTTGTGAGCTTGGGGGGGCATGGCCCAGGTTGGCCCCATGTAGCTCCGCCACTGGCTGCAACTTCTCAAGTCTGGCTTAGTATGGTGCGTGGGGAACGGCAGGTCCATTAGAATTTGGAGAGACCGATGGATTCCACGGAATGGGGGAGGATGACCGGTGACACCACAAGGCCGAAGCCGTCTCCGCCGGGTGTCTGAGTTATTGGATAATCATGGTGGTTGGCGTATGGACGTTATTCATGACACGTTCCTTCCGGTGGATGCAGAAGAGATTGCCAAAATTCGAACTTCACCTCGTATGGGTGAGGATCTTCTTGCGTGGGGACCGGAGCAGAATGGTTGCTTCACAGTACGGAGTGCTTACCGACTTGCTCTGGAGGATCATCTTCGATCCTCTTCAGTCGCGGCGGGCAGGGCACCGGATGGGCGACGAGCCGTCTGGGCTTCTATATGGAGGTGCCCTGCTCCTCCTAAGGTTCGCACCTTCACTTGGCGTGTGATCACAGATTGTCTACCAACATGGGTTAATAAAAAACGGCGTAGTTTGGAAGTCCTTGACGACTGCCCCCTCTGCGCGTTGGAGCCGGAGGACACGTTTCATGTATTTTGCAGATGTCCTAGAGCGGTGGCACTTTGGCAAGCGATGGCAGAACAGTGGCGGATCCCCCTGCCAGCGTCGTTTGAATGGACGGGCCCTGAGTAGCTTGCCCAAACGTTTTGCGACCTGCGGGACACTGAGAGATTGGAGCTCATGATGACATTATGGCGTTGCTGGCACGTTCGCAACGAGATAACACACCATAAGCAGCCCCCCCCCCCCAGTTGAAGCATCCAAGAGGTATCTTCTAAGCTACATGGACTCACTAATTGGTGTGCAGAACAACCCAGGTACGGATCCAGTTAAAGGAAAGCAAGTTGTGGATGTGGTGACTCCCAACAAGCCATTACCGCATGCTCAGCCCATCAATGGTGCCCCACCTAGGTGGTCTCCTCCGGCTCAAGGATGGGCAAAATTGAACGTTGACAGATCGTTCTGTGCCACATCGGGAACTGGGGGGTGGGCATGATTCTGCGCGGCTCCATCGGTGACATCATTTTCTCATCCTGTAGAAAGTTGCACACATGTACAGAACCATTGGAGGCTGAGCTCTCAGCTTGCATGGAGGGCATCAACCTCGCCCTGCAATGGACGGTGATACCGATAGAAGTAGAGACGGGCTGCCTTGTCGCTCTTAACATGATTAATGGGCCGGACAGAGACCGGTCTCGCTATACCATGTTGGTTGACCAAATTCAAAGGCTTTTGAGGGAAGGGAGGATGTTCAAGCTAACTCATATTCGTAGGGAACAGAATGGTGCAAGCTATTATCTGGCCTCCTTTGGACGGATAGAAGGTCGCATTGTGGTGTGGTTGGGTTCGGGACCAGGAGACGCCCCTGATATTTGTAAGAATGACTTATGTCCTGACTGATGAAATAAAATCTTCCTTTCACCCGCAAAAAAAAAAAAAAATAGAGAGATGCACCATGCATATCTATCCGGCTATCTATCCTTGCTTTTTATGTAGGAAAATAATGAAAACTTACCAACGGCATGGCGGCTGTGTCGAGCGGCCAGTATGCCACAAGAATTACAATACGTGTCGTTCCATCGAACCCTCATTTGACCGGATTAGTCTGAATCAGATCGACAGAAAGTAAGTACCACCGAAAAACTACACAAGCCGAGCACTCATTCTCTTCCTCTCCCTCATTCCCTCCGCCCTCGCGTCGTCCCCAGAAAAGTACACTGGCCGAGCCCCAAATCGTGTCGCCGGTACCCCCTTCTCAGCCTTCCTGCCTTCCCTCGCCGTCGCCAGTGTAGGGCCGTCGGGCTAAGCCCGGTTGGCGGACAGCGGCATCGGGTTTTCTCTGCAGCGGCGGGATCTCGTGGTGGGGAGGCGGGCTCGGCCCAGGTAAGCTTCGGCTCATGCTTTCTTTGTGATTTGTGGCGTTCGACTCAAATCAATCTGCTTGTTCTTCAATTCAGGGAGAGAGGTGGTGGTCATGAAGTTAGTTCCCCGGTGTTGCTTGATCCCCCATTTGGAGCCCGAAGTTTATTGTCAGATGTATATGTACAGATGTCCTGTGCGCGTGGCCAGGTGTTTCTTCGGAACGGATGTGATCTTTACATCTGCCTCATACTCTGCATCTCTGTTCACTGATTGGTCGCTTATTGAATCATCAGTGGGTACGTATATGAATCACTGAGAGTAGGTGTAAATAAGCGATGTGGGATTATTATTTAGCCGAACAAGCATTGGAGAGAATCATATTATTTTTTCGGCATGGTGGACCACATGCATGCAAGGTCCAGATCATCAAAAAATAAACATACATGTATGGCCCAAAGCCTGACATACATGTAGGGCCCAAAGCCTGACGATCAGGGCGTTTCTTAGGTTGGGCGATGTTTTCTCAACGCCCGCAGGAACGCAAGAATTTTAACGACGAAAGTTTTGACGGACGGATGAAATTAGTATCACCTTTTGTCTATACAAATCGTAAAAGCGTATTATGACATGAGAAGAAAGTGTATTGTGACGCTGAACCCGACAAAGTCAATCGGTGCTTTATTATTACTAGCATAAATGCCCGTGCGTTGCAACGGGAGACAAAAAACCCACTTTAATAATGCAATGGCTCACATCATGAACCGTGATGATATCAACAAACTCCTTGAAATCCTCCACATTGTCACATGAGAAACAACATAATATGAGAAACGTTTTACAAAGATCACACATCTTTCTATGATATAACAGAGAAAGGTGCGGAGTTTGAGAAACAACATAATATGAGGAGCATTTTACAAAGATCACACATCTTTCTATGATATAACAGAGAAAAGTGCGGTTTGAGTTGCACAAAGTAGGGACTCCGAGTCCGATTCCTTGTACTTTGATGACGGGTGCTAGTGAGTTGATCAGAAAAATAAGAGTAAAGATGTTTTCTGTTCTCAGAAAAGTATAGCATGACCAACAAAAAATGAACACCTTTTTATTGTGATTTAGACTTTTTTTGCATGTGTTATACGTAATATTTTTCTCTTGAGTTAAAAATTTCGGTACGTCAAATATTAGTATTACAACGTCATATCTTAGTTCTTGACGTCAACAGTTCTGATATAAACAAGTGGTTCAACTGTGGCATATGCACCTAAACAAAACACCTACCAATTCAGTTACAAACGAAGCGTTTCAACAAATTTAGACACAAAAGAAGAAATTCATCGGCCTCGACCATGTAGGTAAATCATGATATTTTTGCACCAGACCGTCTGATCTGGTAGACCGGTCGCACATGTGATGATGATCCGATTGCATGGCCCTGTCATGTCCGCCGTGGGTGATGTTGTGTAAGCCGTGCGTTCGCACATCACATTAATTTTTTGAATAACTCCCCCCGCAAAAAATATTTTTTTGAATAACTCAAAATCATGATTGGCCACGATCTAAGTTTTTCTCCAGTGCAAAGACATCTAATTTTGTATATGCTCATGTTTTTCTTTGTATGTGCTCAAGTCTCAACTTGCATGTTCCATAAAAAAATTGTACGCATGTTTTTTTATATATATCTAACTCATAATGGAGTGTGGCGTAGTCCTCAATCATCATGGCCGATCCCTTTGTTTTCTGCCTCATCTTCCACACGCACATGAAAGTTTCCTTCTCTCATTCCCGGTCATGATTTAATTCCTCATTCCTTGTTTGGTTTTTAATCACATCTGAAATCCCTTGTTCTTTCCTTATTATCTCAATTCCTCTTTCTTTCCTTATATTCTCTCAATGCCTCTTTCCTTCCTTATTCTCATTCCTTGTTTGATTTTTAATCACATCTGAAATCTCTCGTTCTTTACTTATTATCTCAATCCCTCTCTTTCTTTCCTTATATTCTCTCAATGCCTCTTTCCTTCCTTATTATGAGACGTCTGATTTCCTCCATAATGATTCCTGAGATGGCTCCTCGATATCCAAAAGAAAATCAAGACGTATATAAATTAGGAAAAATAGATCTAAGGGAGCGATGTGGGTCTATTTAATAGGATAATCAACATTGTATTCTCATATCTTGCAATCCAGCTTAGTCCAGATTTTTTTTTGCGTCGGCCGCCTGGGATTATTTGACAGGTGCGAAACCTTTTCTCTCAAACACGAAAACATCCTAGCTCAACTGGCGACGGCTTGGCATGTTAGGTCTGGTGGTTTTGAGTTCTATCCCACCGAAGAACAGTTTTTTTCTGCCTTGGATCGTTGACGGAGGATGAAATCATCATAATGATGGACGAAACTACAGACGGTTCCTCGAATTAGTACCACCTCGTGTGTTTTAAATTCAAACTGAAAGCATAAATTCATGGGAAGAAACATATTGTGACGGTGAACCCGACAAAGTCAATCCGTGCTTTATTATTATTAGGGAAAGATTATTATTATTATTATTATTATTATTATTATTATTATTATTATTATTTGGGAAAGAGGAAAGATATATATAATACTAGCAAAAAGACCCGTGCGTTGCAACGGAAGGAAAAAACTTCACGCAGGCCTATAACCATATAAGCATTGCTCAAGTCCCCCCTCCTGTCCATGTTCTCTATTTTAACATGACATCTCACCCATGTCGTCACTTGTCGTCCTTCCGCCTTCACAAACAATGACCCCGGTGTTCACCTAATCTATTTTTTTATCGGCGGTGTTCACCAAATCACAATGGGCCCGAGCATGGTCAATCCCAATGCGATGTCCCTGCAAAAAAAAAAGAAATCCCAATGCGATGAACTCAGCCACCGCACGTCGCATTGTACCATGCCAGCGCAAGGGAACGTTAAAAACTCAGCCTGTGCACTGTAGCGACCAGACCTCAAATGGCCTGTGCTGCTGTGCACCAGTGTCATCCCTGGATCAGTAATGCTGACACGCACAGTACAAATGGAGGATTTATAACAGAGTAGCAATCACACACTTATTACATCGAATATCTCCAAAGAGATTAAGTATGATAAACATGGCTTAAGGCCATCTAATAACGATAACAGCGGAAGACTTGGAAGATAAGTGAGTCCATCAACTCCAGCGGCATCACTGAGTATAAGACCACAACCTAAGGCACCTTACTCGTTGTCTGAAAAGTCTGCAACATGAAACGTTGCAGCCCGAAAACGGGTCAGCGCATAGAATATGCTGGCAAAGTAACACATAGAGAGCAATGAACAATAATAATGCTATACTACATGCATATATGGCTGGTGGAAAGCTCTATGGTTACAGTTTTGCGAAAAGCCAATTTTATCCTACTTCAAAGGAATAAATTTTATTTAACTATCATGGTGGTTGAAACGTTGAGAAGGTACCTCCAACTCAATCCCAATTAAGTGTCATCATTAACCCAACAAAATTAATTAATAGTATCACGGTGATGAGATTCAAATGATAATCCAGGTACTAGATACTCAAGTTGTCCATAACCGGGGACACGGCTAATCATGATCAGTTTGTACACTCTGCAGAGGTTTGCGCACTTTTCCCCACAAGACTCGATCGCCTCCGCTTGATTCTCGCACTGCATGATGTTTGAGAAACGGATGACCGAGACACAGTCTTTCAGAAACAATCACTCTCTACTCTGGATGGACCGGTACACCTACTTTCCCCTACATCTGCTAGTCCACCTCTTCAAGAGATCCTGTAACCTACTCAGCTATGCTAGAGCCCATAATAGCTTGTGGCTGCACACGGAAGTTTCTAGCATGAATAATCTTATGATCCCTTTGAGCCTGGGTGGCGGACCTTATACATACAGACAACACTGGGTTCTCCAGGTGCCTCAATCCACCCAGATGTGAGTTTTAGTTGCCACCTTAAGTTGAACCATTATTATCAATCTCACATCTGTCATGAATATCACTCAAACCCAAATCCACGTCTACGAGCATAGCATGGCAATAATAAAAGCAACGTAGAAGTAACTCCCAAGGGTTTGATAATAAAACAGGTAATAGGTACTACCTCAACTACTTCCCAAAACCCACAGTTTATTAGATCCTAATCATGCAATGTTTGAGGAATAGATCTAATGCAATAAAAACTGGGTATGAACGGGGTATGATCAAAGTGTTACTTGCCTTGCTGATGATCCGCAAAACCTAGCGATTCGAAGTAACAAGCGGCACACTCCGGGTACTCTATCGCAAACAAACAAGCATACAATCAGTACTCAACTAATGCACAGGTAAAACTCGAATGAAAGATCCAACCAGAAAGTTCAACTTAAGAACTCCGGTTTGCAAAAAGAATCAACTCGAAAGAAGCAACGAAAGTCAAACGGCGAAAGAAAGAAACTTCGTTTGCTAATCTGGATCTAGGGTAAATTTTACTGTAGCAAAAACTTGTTTGAGTAGATTAATCGGAAAGAGAATTTCGAGACGAAACTCTAGGCGCTTGAATCGCCTGATTCCGATAAACGAGCGAGAAGTTAAACAGATTCGAAAATTCGATCAGGGATCGAATCTGAGAAAATAACGAGAAAATCCGTCGAAAAGAAAAACGGACGAACGGTTAAATAACGGACGTTCTTTAACAGAGAAAAACCGACGAACGCGTTCGTTAAAACGAACGGTTCGGTGAACGCTCGCAAAATAAGAAAACCGAAAAAAACCGATCTAGGGTTTTTTTTTAAAACGAAGGGTTTTTTTTACAAAAAACCGGTCAACAACGAAGACGGCCGGCGGCAGTACCTCGACGGGCGGGCTCCGACGAGGGGCTCCGGCGGCGGGGCTCGGGCGCGAGGGGTGCGGGGCTCGGGGGGGGGGGGGGGGGGGCTCCGGCGGCGAGGGTCGGCGGCGGCGGCGACGAGGCAAACGGCGGCGGCGGCGGGCGAGATGCGGGTGGCGGCGGCGATGTCGGCGGCGGCGGCGGTGAGGAAAAAGAGGGGGGTCCTATTTATGGAAGGGGGGGTCCGAGGTGCTTGGGGAAGGGGGCACCCGAGGCGGCGGCGGCGTCGTGTCCCTGGCGGACTCCGGCGGCGGCGGTGTGGGGAGAGAGGAGAGGGGCGACGGGGCGGGCCGTCGGCTGGGCCTTTGGCCCAGTCGGCGCGTGCGCGTTTTTTTTTAAAAGTACCGCGGAAAATATTGCGTAGAAAAATAAATAAAAATCAGAAAAATATGAAATAAATTTTCCCCGTCTAGTTAGAAAATCTAGAATAGGGTGAACATTTTTAAAATCAAAAATAAATAATTTCAAAACATGCAATATTTTTAATGCAATAAAAATTGCAATTAAAATCCAAATAAATTCCAAATAATGTTTTTAACATTTTTCCTCCAGTATTTCAATTGTTTTGGAGAAGTCATATTTTCTCCTCTCGTTTATTTTAAAATGAAATATTTTTCCGGAGAGAAAAATAATTAAAACCAAAATCCTCGTCTTATCATTTGATGAAAATCAAATATGAAAATTCGAGAAAATCCCCAACTCTCTCCGAGGGTCCTTGAGTTGCTTAGGATTTATCGAGGATTTGCCAAAATGCAATAAAACATGATATGCAATGATGATCTATGTATAACATACCAAATTGAAAATTTGGGATGTTACATGCACCTGTACAGGCTAGGATTTAAGTAGTAAACATTCGTTTTTTTGAAATTCATAGGATTTCTTTTATGAAAAAAATATGCACCAAAATCACATCATAGTATCATTATGTGATAGTTTTTTTTGCTGTCATTGCTTTTTTTGATAATGTGATTGTTCCACGTATATGTCACACCAACTTTATGTTGCCATTGTTGCTCTTTTCATGATTAAATTAAAAAGTATCTTATAGAAAAATATTACGAAATTATGTCTTTCTAAGAAATATATGAGGTATTTATGGGTGCGTTGTTCTTGGGTGTGTTCTGAAACCAAATGATAACCTAATGTGAAGAACAGTTTGTTGATAAATTAAAAAAATTAGGTCAAATAATTACAGAATAATAACCCAATAAGAGGGGGAAAAGGTGTGAGAGTTAACACGCTAGTACAGACCATGCAAAGGCACCATCCCCTTTTTTAGGGTAACACAGTTTTATTTATTTATTCAAAGCTCTAAGATATCTGTCAGGAAATGATGCTGTTCCTGGAAATCACGTAAGCATATTCTTGCATCGCCATTGAGCAAGGTCACTGTTTCTTTGCTCTGCCCTTCGGGGAAGTTGGCTCCACGATCTTCAGCGTCTTCGTCACCGTCTCATGGTCGCCAGCCATGTCCTTGCGTCCTCATCGGCATCTCCCTGACATAGTCGCCAGCCATGTCCTTGTTCACGTCTGATACATGCCTTTTCTTCTCTCTCCCTCCACAGGGCCCTTCCAAGTTCTCTTCTCACATTATCTCTCTATATCAAGTCTCGAGGCTGCTTGTTGACTTGTTTAACTCCCCCGTATTTAAATTGGTGAGAATTAGTGCAAAGAAGTGAGGTGGGACTAATTATTTGAGAAGGAACATCAGTTTTCAACATAAGCTTAATGGAGTTCAGTTGGTTGCGTTCTTCTTGATGGAACAGGAGGTCCTGTCTTCGAATCCTACATGAGCACCTTCTTTTCACCTTTTTTTATTTTTATTAAGCGGATCATGGAAGTCCGCTGGGCATATAGGCCCAGCAAAGCGAGGACCAGGTTGCACGGGAAAGGCCCCAGCAAGGCACAAACTGTACTAACGGGGGTTTGAAATTAGTACCACCTCGGATAGCAAAGTAAAATAACGAAAGCGTAAATTCACGGAAAGAAGCGTATTATGATGGTGAACCCGAGAGGCTCAATCCGTGCTTTATTACTAGGGAAAAGATATATAGGGAAAGAAAAGAATACTTTGATAGATTTGTTTCACTACTCTTCACCATAGCCACCGCCTCCAATCAGTCTAACTCAACATCAATGGGTAAATTACTCCACCACAAAGCTAATGAAATCCTTTCCTGCAGCGCAAGAATTTCTATTTCCAAAACATCCTCACTTTCTCCCAGAAATCTGCATGAGCTGGAAATAATAACGCCAAGGTGACACTAGTAGAAAAAGGGGCTTTCGTTCCGGCCTGGCCAGCCCATTAGTCCCGGTTCTTATACGAACCGGGACCAATGGGTGCATTCGTCCCGGTTCGTGAGCCCAGGTGGCCGGCCGGGGCCTCGTGGGCTTTGGTCCCGGTTCATCTGGACCCATTTGTCCCGGTTCTAGGCACGAACCGGGACCAATAGGCCTCGCTCCTGGCCCACATCCATTGGTCCCGGTTCCAGCCACGAACCGGGACAAATGAGTTGCCTATATATAGCCCATCGCCGGCGAGCAGAGCACTCCACACTGCTCTGTTTTTTGCTGGCCGGCGAAGGGAGGGCATTTGGGTGCTCTAGCTCACCTCCTATGCACATGAGGTGTTCGATGAAATGTCTGAGCCACACTAGTTAATATTTCTTCTCTCGAAACTCGACCTCCGAGCTCCATTTTCCCCGAGATTTTTCTAGGTTTAGCGGTCCGTCACGTTCCGTCCCCGTCTTCACCGCTGTCGATCGCCCGCGCCGATCTCGTCGTCGGCACCACCGTGGTGAGCCTCTTGTTCTTATCTTCTTTCTGAAAGAAAAAAATTCTTACTTCAGGTAGATACTTGTCTAATTTTCTTACTTTTATTATTCCTTGTTATTATATAGTGCGATGGTTCTGGTATCCGCCCCCGTCGGCCCTCGTCCTGTCTATGATTCGGATGTGGTATATATTATCTTTTTATAACTATTTGGTTCATTTATTGTTTATGACAATTATGCCGACCAACGTGACATAGATTTTATTTATGTAGGAGGTGGTTGAACCAGAAATTCCAACCGACCCTATTGTCGAGAGGTTAAATTTAGTTGAAGAAGAAAACAATTACTTGAAGGAAAAAATAAAAAAATGAGGAGGAGAAGATGATATTGGAGTTGAATGTTGCGGATGTCGTCGATGATCACAAGATCAAGATGGATGCAATGCGGTTGAGGATTAGAAAGATTAGAAAATATGCCATTCATACCGAGGCTTGGTATCATTATGTCGTTGGATCAATTGTTACCTTAGTTGTGATTATGATCGCATTTGTTGTTGCATTGAGAGGTTTTACATAGTTTCAATGTATGGTTTAACTAGATGCTCTGGAGAGCTATATGTTGTTCAATTTGAACTATGTATGTACTTTGGTTTTAATGTGATGATGAACTACTATTAATTTGGTCACTTATCTATCCATGTTCATTTGTAGTGCTTTTCAATTTCAGGGTCTTATAGCTGAAAAAAATCAGTAAATGCACGAAAAATAACAAATGAAGTCAGAAAGGGTTGAAAATTGATGATGTGACTTTGAATAGTGCATTTTGAACACAGAAAAACTATGGAGTTCAAATAAATTCAAAAAAATGAAATCCCTTTGTAACAGATGAGTTTCCGTATGAAACCCTGATACTTCGAAAGAGATTGTCTGTTTTGTACATGAAGTGCATCCAGTTTTTGCCGTAAGCCTCTCTACTTTCTTGCACATGCTATGTGGGTGAAAGGATGATACCATGCCAACTTTCAACCTTTTCAGAGTTTATTTGTAGTGCTTTTCTTCAGGGTCTTATAGCTGGAAAAAATCAGTAAATGCATGAAAAATAACAAATGAAGTCAGAAAGGGTTGAAAATTGATGATGTGGCTTTGAATGGTGCATTTTGAACACAGAAAAACTATGAAGTTCAAATAAGTTTAAAAAAATGAATTATCGGTTGGTGCCACCAACCGGGACCAAAGGCCGCCGCTTCCCGCCCTTTAGGCTGCCGAAAAGAGACCTTTGGTCCCGGTTGGTGGCACCAACCGGTACTAAAGGGGGGGAATTGGTACCGGTTGGTGGCACGAACCGGTACTAAGGCCCTTGTATATAAGAAAACACTTTGCGTTTTTCACACTCATCTCTGCAGTTGCCCCGGCCCGACGACGCCGCCAGGCTGCCCGAGCTCGCCCCGTCAACGCCGTCGCCGCCCTCTGCCCCGTTGACGCCGCCGCCCCTGCCTCGACCACGCCGCCGTCGGCCCGCCCGACCATGCCGCCGTCGCCCCGCCCCGACCACGCCGCCGCCGCCCCTGCCCCGGCCCGACCATGCCGCCGTCGCCCCTGCCCCGCCCCGACCACGCCGCTGTTGCTCTGCCCCTGCCCCGACAACGCTGGTCAGGCCAGCGCCGCCCACTTCCTCCCTGTTTTTTCCCACATTTATATGATGTTTTTTTCCAGATTATATGTATATGTGTGAGTATATGTATGTGTGTATATATGATTATATGTCCTGTTTTTTTTCAGATTTTTTGTTCATATATATGATGATTTGCTTTTTGCTTTTTTATAAAAATGTATATATGTATGTATGTTCTCTGTGTATATATGTTCATATATATGCAAAAGTTAGATTTTTAGAAAAGTTTTATCTATATATGTTCTCTGATTTAGTACATTTTAGGTTAGTTTCATTTTTAGAAAAGTTTTATATATTTAGGAAGAAGGAAGCGAGAAGGAAGAAGGAGAAGAAGAAGAAAAAGTGTTATATATGCATATTTTTAGAAAAGTTATATATATATATATAAAGTTATATTTTTAGAAAAGTTTTATATATCTAGCTAGGAAGAAGGAAGAAGAAGAAAAAGAAGGAGAGGAAAAACGAAAATAAGAAGAAGAAGAAAGGAGAAGAAGAGGAGAAATAAATAAGAAGAGGAAAAAAGAACAAAATTTCGATATAACCCCCTCCCAGATAACTTCGACATGAGGGGCGGTCGATATATATACCCCCTCTCGACCGTGATAACTTATACCACGGGAGCACCCCCCGGCCCTCTCGCTCGACCAAAACTCTCGAGGACTCCCAAACCCTAGAAAAAAACGATGTCGGTCTCCTACCCCCTCCCGCCGCACCCCTACCCGATCGACAAACTCTCTTGAGGCCACCCAAATTTACCAAGTTAAAAGAGCGTTGTCGTCGAGGCCACCCTGAACCCTTGAAGCGTTATTGAGGCCACCCCAAACCCTTGAAGCGTTGCCGAGGCCACCCGAAACCCTAGAGAAGCGTCGAGGCCAGGCCACTAATATGATTCCTTATTGTGCTGCTAGCTAGTTCTACGTTTGCCACTAATATATTCATCTGTCATGTTTGAATAATAATTGCCATCTTGTAAATATTTGCAGAAACTATGGATCCGCACCCCCGAGACGAAGCAAAAGAAGCGGTGTTGGGGGAGATAATCGCACAAGGAAGTGATGCCGTCTTGTCGTTTCTTAACGACACATGCACCGATGGTCTGGAAAGACAGGATGAAGAAGCAGGCTACGACGATGATCAAACAATGGAGGAGGAAGGACACCGTGATGACGGCTCCGGTGACCGAATCGAGGAGGAAGGACACCGTGATGACGGCTCCGGTGATCGAACGGAGTCCGGCCAGGTATATATATTAATTAATTAAGCATGTGCTGACTGTATAGCTAATTGATGCATTAATTGTTTTTGGTATGTACACATATTAACTCTCTTCTTTTTCTTCTTTTCTAGCCCTCCGGATCGAGCAACACTTCGGTAACGAGACGAGGCCCGAAGAGAAAGTTGCGCACGGATGAAACATACACGATCATCGAAATTGATCGCGCTGGCCAACCGATTGAACCCCTCCGGACCAAGCAAAAATTTAATGCTCAGTGCGGGGTTCTAGTTAGGGACATGATTCCGATCAGCATCGAGCAATGGTTGAATCCTAAGGACATAGACTCTTAGGTGTCTTATGTCAGCGATAGGCAGAAAGCTGATCTTTGGACCGCGCTGCAGGAAAATTTCACCTTCCCGCCAGAGGAAGATCCGGAGAATCCAGTTAAAAAGCCAATGATCAAGGCTTATGCTCTTAGGAAGATGGCTGGGCTATTCAGGAGGTGGAAGAATGAGCTGAAATCATCGTTTGTCAACCAAGACAAGACTCCAGAATTCATCGGCCGATTTGAGAAGATCAAAGATCAGTGGCCCGCATTTGTCACCAAAAAGAAATCTGAGAGAGCAGCGAAGATGTCAGCGACAAACAAGAAAAATGCTGCAAAGAAGGAGCATCACCATCGCACGGGGTCAGGTGGCTACCTGAAAGCCCGGTCGTTGTGGGACAAGGCTGAGAATGACCTCATTGATAAAGGGATCGAACCAGAGACGCGACACTGGCCAGACCGTTGCAGGACTTGGTTCTTCGGGGTTGGGGGAAAATTGGACCCTATAACAAGGAAGTGCGTTTGGACCAACGAGCAGTTGAACACACCCATCGAGAAGCTTCAGGAGTATATCAAAAAAGCGCAGCAAGGGACGTTCGTTTCGGACAGAGAGAACGACGAGCTCACAGAGGCCCTCGGGAATCTTGAGCGCGGATGAATGGTTTCTCACGCGGCATCCTTACTGTCACCGCCGATGCAAGTCCAAAACGAAGCATCTCGCTTGTGCCGCCCGTGCCTCTTTGGGTGATGTGCCGTTTTTGTGCAATTAATTATGCCACCACGATCGGAGGAGAGAAAACGATCGAAGGCATTGTGTACATTGACTACGGCTGCAACGCGGCTATAAAAGGGCACCATTTCCTCATCCCTCTCACACTCATCTCTCAAGCCTCCTCCGCTTCTTCTTTTCGAGCCAAATCCACCACTCGAGCCACCATGCAGTTCCACGGCCCTACCTACCGTCGCCCTCGCACCGTGTCGGAGTGTCGGTGTACAAAAAGAGGGGCGCACTTTTCTACCCCTTTTACCTGTGCACGGGCAGTCGGAGCCGCGACCACGGTCACACCAAGCAGAACAGGGGAGGTGAGCCAAGGTAAGACCGAAGCCCAAGATGATCAGAGCAACACCAAGGCCAAGACCACAAAGAGCAGAGGGACGATGCAGGTTCCCCCAGCAAGACCCTTGCCGGAGCAGCCTCGGTAGCCCCAGCAAGACACTTGCCGAGGCAGCTCGCCCCACACCAACAGAGCGAGCCACCCTTGTGCCCACGGTCTCCAACATCACGTTGGGCCAGGGCTCGGGAGGCACCTCCGTGGTGGTATGCAGATCTTTGTGAAGACAAGGAACACTCAAGGTCGGATGAGGATTAGAAGACGATGACCCTCGGGAAGATCCTTGCTGAGGAAGGCCACCAGACCTCCGGCAAGGTCCTTGCCGGGGACGACAGCGCGCCACGGCAAGACCTTTGCCGGGCCACCCGGCAAGGCCCTCACCAAGGACGTCAGCAGGGTCACCGCCAGGCCCGCACCAACCAAGTTTCCACCGCCGCTCACATGCAGCTGCCAGCCCAACCAGATGGGCAGGCACCTGCGTGGCAACATGCAGCTCACAGGCCAACTCATCGAGCGCCTGCATGGCGGCATGTAGATCTTTGTGAAGGCTCCACCACCGCGCCACCTCAGCTGCCTGCCTGCCTACATGGCACCGCATGCCTCACTGGCCAGGGCGCATGTCGGAGCGAGAAGGAGTGGCGACGGACGGGACGGGCCTCGCCCCCGTCCCCAATAAAGCAAGGGGACACCTAAGCTACACATTAAATGCGTCTTGTCCTGTAATACGAGCGATAAGCTCGCAATACTGTACGCCTTTCCACCTCCTGTATGCCACTGTGGCAGCCCCTTTCGCCTATAAAAGGAGGCCCATGGCATACTGCAGAAGGATTCGGCTCTTTCGGACCACGCACTCACCACAGCTAGTTTATGAGCTCAAGAACTCTCTGAAATACACCCACCAAAGCAGGACTAGGGTTCTACACATCCTTGCGGCCCGAACCTGGGTAAACGATCCTTGTGCTGGTTACTAGCCCTGCTCTTCTCGCAACCCCGCGCCCCGGCAACCATAGTAGGGATTCTTGTGATCCCATAGGTGTCGTTCCACACTGACATCTTTGGCGCGCCAGGTAGGGGGCGCAATTGTGAGAATCTGGTCTAGTAGTTAGCCTGGCAGTTCTTCGTCGCCATCGGTCCTAAGAAGAAGACGACCACAGCGATCGGCTCGTTGGGAGCCGAACAGCCCGTACCGGTGCGGACGAGCAGTGGGCCGGTCGCGGACAGGACCCAGGCCGCGGTCCGCGAGCACCAGCATCGCCCTGGCAGTCAGAGCCTGGCGAGCGGCGTCGTTCGCGCACTAGACGACCGGCCGCACGTCGCCAGATCCAAAGACGGAGCTGCCCCCCCTCCCCGCAGGCAGCGCGGGGCCCTCCAGGGGTGTCGTTGTGCCACCTCCGGGCGGCGCAGCGACCTCCAGGACGTCCACACTGGCGACCACTGCGCGCTCTTCCCATGGTGTGCGCGCCGAGCAGTGTCACCACGCTGGTGACCCTGGGCACCGCCGTCGAAAGAGCCCTGTGCGTCATCCGCAAGATGAAGGGGTTCAGCATGCCCGCCGAAGTGCTGGCGAAAATGGCACGCAGCCGCTGGGTCGTAACAGAGCTCCTTCCAACGTAGTTAGAAGTCGAAGCGCGCCACGATCCACGCAGCTGTCGCCGCCGCCCACGCCAGCAGAAGCTTTAGCGCATGCGCATCTGCTCCTCGACTTCCCTCCTGCTGCGGAGAAGCTTGACGAGTGGAGGGCCACCGTCCGGAGCCTCGTCGCCGTCGCCAACAAAGACGATCCGTGACCGACGGGGCCCTCGGCTCGGTGCTCCACCGAGCCACCACATGCTGGCGCTGGGAGGACCGGGGGAGCTGCTGCCATGGTGCACTCTCCTCCTCCTTGCCAGCCGCCGCGGGCGTCGGCCCGTCATGACGACGCTTGTGATAACATCTCCATAGCGTCGTCCGACACGCGGACCCTCCGCGACCAACGCCAGGTCCTTCGGGAACGAGCTCACGAAGACGCTCGAACCACCGTCGAGCGCCGGCCCGAAACACGTCGCCAGTCAGACAAGCGGGCGGGACACACTATGGACTACCCGACACCGGGGGGCTCCGGCGGCCTACCTTACGAGGTGGGCTGCCCGGCCTTTACTCGTGAGCTGCGGCAGTTCCAGTGGCCGTCCCACCGCATGTTCAAGCCCGACGTCGGCGAGAAGTACACTAGCAAGACCCATCCGTCCGAGTTCCTCAGCATCTACACCATCGCGATGCAGGCTGCTGGAGCTCGCGACGACAAGGTGCTTGCCAACTAGTTCCCGCTGGCGCTGAAGCCCAATGTGATGTCTTGGTTGATGCACTTGCCGGTGGATTCCATTTCTTCCTGGTCGGATCTGTGCCATGAGTTCGTTGGCGCCTTCACAGGAGGCCACCAAGCTCATGGCCAGGCCAGTGATCTGCATATCATTCCCCAGAAGGAAGGGGAAACCCTGCGCAAGTACATCCAGAGATTCAGCCGGGTGTAGTACAACATCCCCGACGTTCATCCCACCGTTGTGATCAGCGCGTTCCACCAGAACGTGCGCAATCGCAAGATGCGCGAAGAGCTGGCGATGACCAAGGTTAAGGATGTGGCCGAGCTCTACGTTCCGGCCGATAGGTGCGCCCGGGCTAAAGAGGGAAGGAAGTACCCCGGCGAAGACGCAGGCGCGGAAACCGACTCTACCGATGAAGACGCCGCTACCCCGACGAAGAAGGGCCGGCGTCGCAACAGGAAACGCAAAGGCAAGGCCGTGCTTGCCATTGAGGGATCTGACGACACCGGTGCCGGCAAGAAGGTCAAGGCAGACGCCCCCGGCAAGGAGATTGCAGGGTGCGCCGCCTGCCGGGCCTTGGCGGCTACCGACAAGCCAGGAAGCTCCGGCAAGCAATACTGCAAGATCCACCACACCAAGGGCCATGACCTCCAGAACTGCCGACAAGTCGAGCTGCTTGCTGAGAAGCAAAAAGTTGAGTACGAGAGGCGGGACAAGGAGAAGGACCAGGACGGTGCTGAGGGATCCGGCAAGAAGAGTGGCGGCCAAGGAAGCCGCCCCTGGCAAGGACAACCAGCAAGAGAGGCCTGCCCGGGGCCGTGACAAGAAACAAGAAGACGATGATCATGACGAGGATGACGAGTCCGGTGAGCAAGGGTTTCAGAAGGCTACGGAGGCCATGTGCGTCGATGGCGGCACCTCGCTGCATACTTCTCACCGCCAGCTCAAGCAGTGGGCGCGTGAGATTACAGCAGCAGAGCCGTTGTTTGACGCTCAGAAGCCACTGAAGTGGTCCAGCACGCCCCTCATCTTTGACGCCGAGGACCACCCTGACCGCACAACCGCGGTCGGGTGTTTGCCATTGTTGGTCTCACCAATGATACGCAACCTCAGGATGAACCTGATCTCACCTGTCGTGATCAAAAGATTGCAAATCCCTGATGGAGACCTAGAGGAAACAGGTACGTTTCAAGGGGTCAATCCGGGGAGGAGCCAGCGGAAGGGGAAGGTCACCCTGCCCGTGACGTTTGGAGGGGAGTTGAACTACAGAACGGAGAGGATCGTCTTCGACGTGGCCGAGATCCCCTTGCCCTACAACGGGATCCTCGGCCGCCCAGCACTAGCCAAGTTCATGGTAGCATCACACTATGCCTACAACATGCTAAAGATGCCCGGGCCATTGACCATCATGTCCGTCCCCTCCGACAAGAAGGACGCGCTGATCTTCGCCGACCAACTCTACCGGGAAGCAGTTGCAGCAGCTGCCGTCAAGGCGCCTGCTCCTGCCGCTGAAGGCCCGGGAGGAAAGAAGAAGCCCGGCAAGACCTCTCGCACCCACTCCGGCAAGCGCACCTCCTCGGAGTGTTGTGCTACCATCGAGGACGTGCCAGAGAGCTCTATCGGCAAAAGCAAGAAATCCAGAGCCGAGCCACCGCAGACCAAGAAGGTGTCCGCCAAGGAGGATGGCACGGGAGGGGCCTTCACCATAGGCTCCACCCTCAACAGCAAATAGGAAGGCGCGCTCGTCACCTTCCTGCGGGCAAATGTCGACGTGTTTGTGTGGCAAGCATCCGACATCCCCGGTGTTCCCAGTGAGGTGATTGAGCACCACCTAGCTGTCTGCCCTCATGCGCGGCCTCTCAAGCAGAAGGTCAGAAAGCAGGCTCTAGAGAGGCAGGAGTTCATCACAGAGGAGATCAGGAAGTTGGAAGCGGTAGGTTTGGTGAGAGGGGTGCTCCACCCGACGTGGTTGGCCAATCCGATAGTGGTGCGCAAGGCGAATGGGAAGTGGAGGCTGTGTATTGATTACACAGATATCAATAAGGCTTGTCCTAAGGACCCCTTCCCGTTGCCGCGCATCGACCAGATTGTTGACTCCATAGCCGGGTGTGATCTGTTATCATTCCTCGATGCCTACTCGGGCTACCACCAGATCTTCATGACAAGAGAGGATGAAGAAAAGACAGCGTTCATCACCCCATGTGGCACGTATTGCTTTTTACGGATGCCTTTCGGGTTGCAGAGTGCTAGCTCAACATTTGCAAGAGCAGTCCAAATTGGTTTTGAACCCCAGCTCCATAGAAATATGGAGGCGTACATGGATGACATAGTAGTCAAAACTAAGGACGGGCCAACTCTTGTGCAAGATCTGGAAGAGACATTTGCCAACCTGCGCAAGATCAACCTCAAGCTGAACCCTGAGAAGTGTGTCTTCGGTGTTCCATCCGGCAAGCTTCTCGGGTTCTTTGTGTCGCAGCGCGGGATGAAGGCAAACCCAGACAAAATCAAGGCTATTGAGCAGATTGAGGCGCCCAAGCGGATCAAGGATGTGCATCGGCTCACCGGCTGCGTTGCCGCCATGAGCCGATTCATCTCCAAGTCTGCCGAGCGCGCCCTTCCTTTCTTCAAAATCTTGAAGAAGACAGGCCCAATGGAATGGACCCCAGAAGCCGAGGCAGCGTTGCAGGATCTGAAGAAATACCTTTCCTCCACGCCAATACTGGTTGCGCCTAAACCACAAGAGCCGTTGCTGCTGTATCTGGCGGCGACGAATCAAGTGGTCAGCGCCGCGCTAGTGGCACAGAGGGAGGTCAACGAGGAGGCAGTGACGGCGGCAGAACCAGCGGATGGCAAGCCCAAGATTCCCCCGGCAGGGCCTGGTGCCAGCAACGCGAGGCCCCCGGCAGAGTCTGATGCCACCAAGGCAGTGCCCGCGCAGTCAAGTGAGGTGGTGCAGAAGAAGATGATGCAGCACCCAGTTTACTTTGTCAGCTCCCTCTTGCAGGGAGCTAGATCGAGGTACTCCGGTGTGCAGAAATTGCTCTTCGGCCTTCTTATGGCCTCGAGGAAGCTGCGTCATTACTTCCAAGCCCACGAGATCACTGTCGTCACCCGCCTCCCGTTGCAACGGATACTGCATAACCCAGATGCAACCGGAAGGATCGTGGAGTGGGCCTTGGAGTTGTCAAGTTTTGGTTTGAAGTTTGAAAGTACCTCGACAATTCAGAGCAGAGTCTTGGCGGAGTTTATTGCAGAATGGACCTCAATGCCTGACGAAGAAATCCAGGAGACCACTCTCCCCGGCAAGGAGGCAGATCGCGACTGGATCATGTACTTTGATGGGGCTTTCTCGCTACAAGGCGCCGGTGCCGGTGTGCTGCTCGTCGCACCTACCGGAGAGCACATCAAGTACGTGATCCATATGCACTTTCCCTGGGAGATGTCCACCAACAACACTGCTGAGTACGAGGGATTGCTTGCCGGTCTCAGGATCGCGGCAGACCTCGGGGTTAAGAAGCACATCGTCAGGGGTGACTCGCAGCTTGTGGTCAGGTAGGTCAACAAGGATTACCAGAGCCCATTGATGGAAGCTTACATAGATGAAGTGAGGAAGCTGGAGGAGCGCTTTGACGGTATCCAAGCGGAGCACGCCCCCCGAATGGAGAACGACACCGCCGATTACCTGTCAAAGCGTGCCGCATTCAAGCTACGTGTGGAACCAGGTACCTTTTTGCTCCGTTTAACTCAACCATCCATCGAACCATCAACGGGGTAGAACAAGCGGAGGAAGTCAGGTCCCGGCAAGTACTTTCCTACCGAGCCCCCTGGGGCTGCCGGCAAGGGTGTTGCCGCGGACGCTGAGCCTGCCCAAGAGCAACTGGCTCCGGCAGGGCGTCAAGCCCTGGCCGTAGAGAGAGCCACTCCCATGGCGGAAGAAATGCCTTTGGTCCTTGCCGTCGAGCCCCAGACTCCAGCGTGGGCGCAGCATACCGTCCAATTCCTCCAAACAGGGGAGCTTCCTGAGGAGCAGGAAGAAGCAGAGAAAGTAGCCCGTCGGTCCGCCCTGTACCAGTTCGTCAATGATGTCATGTACAGGAGAAGGCCGAACGGCATGAAATTGAAGTGCATCCCCTAGGAGGAAGGACTGGAGCTGTTGGCGGAGATACATGGAGGCATATGTGGCTCCCACATAGGGTCGAGGGCCCTTGCCGGAAAGGCGTTCCGGCAAGGTTTCTTCTGGCCCACCACCCTCCAGGATGCGATGGCACTAGTAACCAAGTGTGAAGCATGTCAGTTCCATTCAAAGAAGCTTCATCAACCAGCCCAAGCCCTTCAAACAATCCCTCTCTCTTGGCCATTCTCGGTCTGGGGGCTTGACATACTGGGCCCTTTCCCCCACGTTGTCGGGGGCTTTGAGTACTTGTACGTTGCAATCGACAAGTTCACAAAGTGGCCGGAGGTGGAAGCAGTGAGAAAGGTGACTGCTCAGTCAGCTGTCAAGTTTTTCAAAGGGTCGGTCTGCCGTTTTGGTGTGCCAAACAGAGTCATCACCGACAACGGCACGCAGTTCACAAGCCACACCTTCATGCAATACATTCAAGACCTCGGCAGCAAGGTCTGTTTTGCTTCCCTGGCACACCCACGGAGCAACGGCCAAGCGGAGAGGGCAAATGCTGAAGTGTTGCGAGGCCTAAGGATAAAGACTTTTGACAAGCTGCGCAAGAGCGGAAGGCGCTGGATTGATGAATTGCGGGCGGTTCTTTGGTCGATCAGGACAACGCCAAATCGAGCCACCAGCCAGACACCTTTTGCCCTGGTATACGGGGCATAAGCAGTTCTCCCCACGGAACTCATATACGGGTCACCTCGAGTCCTCGCTTATGATGAGCTTGAGCAAGAGCAATTGCGCCAAGATGACGCAACACTCCTTGAGGAAGATCGTCTTCGGGCGGCTGTGAGAGCAGCGCGCTACCAGCAAGCCTTGCACCGCTACCATAGACGCAAGGTTCATGCCCGAAGCTTTGAGGAAGGCGACCTTGTTCTTCGGCGCGTTCAGTCGGCCAAGAATACCAACAAGTTGACGCCGAAGTGGGAAGGCCCTTATCGGGTAATATGAGTCACCAGGCCCGGCACAGTCCGCCTGGAGACCGAAGATGCTGTCCTAGTGAGCAACTCCTGGAACATCGAGCATCTTCACAAGTTTTACCCGTAAGGCGCGGCTTGCCGGGCCTCCCGGCAAGCCACCTTTTGTACAAGCTTTGCCGGCAAGGCATGTAACCCTTCGTACAAAGCCAGGCGCAGACCCTGAGCATAAATAAATTAAGCGCTGGCACCCTAAGTCATAGCAAGCGTGCTAGGTCGAGTCTCTTCCTTGGTTAGGGTTCATAGTGCTCAGCAACGACTAACCCCTAGCTTAGAGGCCGAGTACGCGTCTATCTATTTCTTTTCTGTCCTCCTTTGGTTCACAGGGCACATGAGCACTTCTACTGAGCTACTTGGAAGAAAGGAAACGGACCGGCGTCCCGACCCCGGCAAACCAGAGTTGCCGGGGGCTGCAAGCAAAAGGATCCAACCGCGGCAAGATGAGGTTCCCGGGGGCTGCAGATCCAGATAAGTCTTTCATCCTCTGTCATGCATTTCGGAAAGGAACTGGGGCATGTGAAACCTCGTTTTATCTCTAGGCTACCGTGCTCCCCTTTTTCCTATACCTAAGGATTATTTCCTAGGTCTGGGTTTGGTTGTAGCCGCGGCGGCAAGGAGGTAGAACGAGGAGCCTAAAGCCCACTTTATCCCTGCCTCCGCCAAGAGCGCGAGAATGGTCGAGTGAAGTGAGGGGGACGGCAAGGCCTGTTGCCGGGTGAAAAACGTTTATCTTAAATAATAACAAGGATTCGCTCCTTGTCGCGGGGTCTACCCACGAACGAAAAACCCGGCAAGCATCCCTTTTTCATTAAAAACATCCCATACAGGTACAGTTCATACGGAATGAAAAACATGAGCAAGGGGATTACAAGTTCTAAATTTAACAAGGCCCGAAGGCTTACACATTAAAAAAGAGGTAAGATTCCCGTGATCCCTTTCTTGTCCATCTCCTCAGGAGGCAGGTCAAGGAGGCAAAAGGGCAAAAGGGGCGCCTAGGCGAGCTACGAGCAACAGAAAGCACCAAGAGAACACCTTGGTGACCGCCCAGGGGCGGGCTGGTGATGACGGTGCCGGGAAAGGAGCTGGAAGACGAGGCGGCAGGACCGGCAGTATGTGATGAAGGCGTCGGTGCCTGTGTACTCCGAGTTGACGGCCTTGCCGCCCGCCCTGTTCCTCTTCCGCAGCCTCCCGACGCCAGCCGCCCAAGGAGACGGCCCCGAGAAGTTCAAGGAGCTGGCCCCTCCCCCGGCAAAACTCTGCCGGAGGAGCGGCCAGGTGCAGATGCAGCTGCTGCCGCACCCGCCCAGGCGCGGGGCGTCCGACGCCTAGTCGGACTCGTCCCTGCCGTCTGCCCCACTGTCCTCCTCATCACTTTCGCTCAAGGAAGAGCTTCCATCGTCGGAATCTCCATCGGAGGAGCTCCCCACGCAGCACTTCAGGCGAGTCCCGAAGTTTCCGAAGACCTTGACAGAGAGCAGGCCGTCCTCCATTAATTTGAAGTAGAGGACGAGCCCCGCCGTCAGGCTGTGGATGCGAGCGAACGTCTTCCACCCACGACGGAGGTACATGACCCGAGGAGCCGGGAAGTCGACGTCGACCCGTGTGCCCCCATTCCCGCAACCCCTCATGTGCAATCTGAGTGATTGGGGCGGGTCACACTCCATCTCCCGAGCGAACGGGGCGGGAAGACGAAGACGGTGACGCGGAGGCCGGTGCAGCCTGATGAAGAACTCGCGGGGCTGGTCTCCAACATGGCCTTCCGTCGGAAAAGGCATCATTGGCGGGGTCGAAGCCGGCGCGCCGCCCCGTCCTCCTCTTCTCCGAGCACTACGACCTCTGCCCCGGCCTCGCCCACGACCTCGCCCCCTCCCCCTTCCCCTCGCGGCCGGTTCTACCATCGCGGGCTCAGGAGGAGGAGGGACGCGCTGTCGGGCGGCGACCCTCGCCGCCACCGTCGAGGGACCAGGATTCCCCTTCTCCATGGCGAGTGAAAGGAAGAAGCAGAAGCGATAGGAGATATATGACAGAAGAGTGCGGGACGCCATCCCCCCTTCCCCCTCTTTATAAAGAGGCGGGGACGGGGCTCGGCCGCCCCGCTCGGCCAATCCAGCCACCAGAGGCGCAGGGAATCAGCACCGACCCGTTGCCCCAACCAGTGACGGCCCGGTTTCCCGCCTCCACCTCTTGCCACCCCAGGCGCATGAAGGACGCGTGGCGGACGTGCAGAAGCGAGGAGACAGGCGAAGCGACCTCTCCCCACCCCGTGATCATGGGGAGTCGACGCCTTGAAGATCGCGACCCGGCCCAGCTCAGTAAATGAGCCGCGCCTCCACGCCTGCCTCTTTTTACGGGGAAGGCACAAGCCGCCTCTTTATTGCGATGTGACGCATGCATGTCGAAACCGCCCCACGCATGCCGCCCACGTCACGCGCACTCCTCCACGCCACGCCGCGCCGCGCGCGGGTCGTGGGAAGAGCAACGCGCGAAAAGTTTTACCGCGGTAAAAACCGCCCCGCCTGCCCGCGCATTGTTTTGGGCCTGGCCCAACAATGTGTCGCGCTTATGTGTGGCCCAGGCCCGGGGGCTCCTGTAGGTGTACAAAAAGATGGGCGCACTTTTGTACCCCTTTTACCTGTGCACGGGCAGTCGGAGCCGCGCCCACGGGCACACCAAGCAAAACAGGGGAGGTGAGCCAAGGTAAGACCGAAGCCCAAGATGATCAGAGCAACGCCAATGCCAAGACCACAAAGAGCAGAGGGACGAAGCAGGTTCCCCCGACAAGACCCTTGCCGAGGCAGCTCGCCCCGCACCAACAGAGCGAGCCACCCTTGAGCCCACGGTCTCCAACATCACGTTGGGCCAGGGCTCGGGAGGCACCTCCATGGTGGCATGCAGATCTTTGTGAAGACAAGGAACACTCAAGGTCAGATGAGGATTAGAAGACGACGACCCTCGGCAAGATCCTTGTCGAGGAAGGCCACCAAACCCCCGGCAAGGTCCTTGCCGGGGATGACAGCGCGCCACGGCAAGACCCTTGCTGGGCCACCCGGCAAGACCCTTGCTGGGCCACCTGGCAAGGCCCTCACCAAGGACGTCAGCAGGGTCACCGCCAGGCCCGCACCAACCAAGTTTCCACCGCCGCTCACATGCAGCTGCCAGCCCAACCAGCTGGGCAGGCACCTGCGTGGCAACATGCAGCTCCCAGGCCAACTCATCGAGCGCCCGTGTGGTGGCATGCAGATCTTCATGAAGGCTCCACCATCGCACCCCCTCAGCTGCCTGCCTACCTACATGGCACCGCATGCCTCACTGGTCAGGGCGCGTGTCAGAGCGAGGAGGAGCGGCGGCGGACGGGACGGGCCTCGCCCCCGTCCCCAATAAAGCAAGGGGACACCTAAGCTACGCATTAAATGCATCTTGTCCTGTAATATGAGCGATAAGCTCGCAATACTGTACGCCTTTCCACCTCCTGGATGCCACTGTGGTAGCCCCTTTCACCTATAAAAGGAGGCCCATGGCATACTGGAGAAGGCTTCGGCTCTTTCGAACCACGCACTCACCACAGCTAGTACGAGAGCTCAAGAACTCTCTGAAATACACCCACCAAAGCAGGACTAGGGTTTTACGCATCCTCGCGGCCCGAACCTGGGTAAACGATCCTTGTGCTGGTTACTAGCCCTACTCTTCTCGCAACCCTGCGCCCCAGCAACCGTAGTAGGGATTCTGGTGATCCCATAGGTGTCGTTCCACACCGACACGGAGAGGGAGTACCCGCCTGGAGTCATCGTCGAGAATAGCCTGAGGGTGTGGGCCATCTCAAGGTGGAGGGGCCCTAGAGAGTTGACTCGCTTCTTGCTCCAAGCCGGCTACCGCCACCTCGCTCCGGGCACTCCGCCCATGTTCCACCTCCACGAGAAGTATGATGGCGGCGTCAACGGCATTGTCATCGGCCTCTACGTCACCTTCACCAACCCCTATGATGCTTACCACCTCCTCGGGCAGGTGTTTTGGTGTGGATGCGAGTTCATCATGTTCACCACCTACAACATCTTCACCAACTTCCACGACATCTTCCCCGAGCCCAACGGCATGCACACCCTCCCCTACCAGATGCCGGAGAACGACGAGTGAGGGGCACCGACTAAGGAGGGGACAAGGAGTTGTTCGAGTGTTCTGCTGGCCGAGTCTTTCTATCTAGCTTGTGTTGTGTTGGTTGGGGCGTGTGTGCCCGTGTCTTCTAGCTAGTGTCTAGTTTTAATTATTTTCTTTTCATGTTTTATGCACTATATGTTGTAAGGGGATGCCCCTCTATATGTTGTAAGGGGATGCTACTAGGGTACCCGATGCCCCTCTATCGTGCTATCTATTAATGTTTTTTCGGGCCTAAAGTTTCTTCATTGCATTTTATTTATGTGGCCATGTGAACTAAAAAATGCACTAAAACATGATCCAATCATAAAAGTTGTTGTTAGCACGTGTCTAGTTAATTATTTTCCTTTTATGTTTTATGCACTATATGTTGTAAGGGAATGCCCCTCTATATGTTGTAAGGAGATGCTACTAGGCGCACACTAGATGCCCCGGGTACGTCATTGCATAATTTAACATCGCTTGCTAACTTGGGCACACAAAAAAACGCACAGCACACAGACCACACTTACTGAATCGAGCAATCTTAGTAATTAAATAGAGCCAGTTACCTAAACATTGCTCTAACAAAATAGCAGCATTAAAAACAAAGCCTAAGTATGCATAATTTTAACAAATCCGCCGCTGCGCCGGCCTATGCATCGCCGGTGTCAGATGAGACGTCGATGACTTGTCCTGGCGACATGGCGCCGTTGTTGGACACCGCGTCCCCTTGCTGAAGTCGATTGCGTCCTCGCCCTCGTCCTCGGTGCCACCCTCAAGGTTTTAGTACTCGTAGTAGTGGCTGCGCCAGAGCTCGCGTTGGTACTCCACCGCCGGTTCCTCCAAGGCACGCGCAACTCCTCCTCCCGGTGCTCCTCGTCAACGCTACCTCCTGGATCTCCAGCTCCCGCTCGGCGATCTCATGAGGAAGCAGGTGCTTCATGGCCACCGCCGCCTTTTTGGACGTGGGTTGCATGTTCGATTCTGAGGTGCCTGGAATATCTTGGCGTGGATGGCCTCGAACGGGGCCAGGGCGACATCGACGGCACGAACGGCAGCTCGAGCGCTCTCGGTGTTGCTGTTGCCGTCACAGCAACAGCTACAGCCGTCTCGGCTGCTGCAGCTGCCCTGTCGGTTGCGCAGATGCCCTCTCGGCGGAAGCGGCCGCGCTCAATGCGGATGCGGCGGAACTCTCGGCGTAGGCGGTCGCGCGCTCGGCGCAGGCGGCGGCGCTCGGGGAGGACGCGGCCATCATACAGGCCTTCACGAAGTGTTTCCACGGTGCCATCTTTGCAAGAAGGGGGTGTGGGAATGGGGATCGGGATTCGTGCATTCGGGGGTTGCTGGCACTGGAGCAGACGAGCCGGCGAAGTTTAAGGAAGAAGACTTAAATAGACACAGAAATTTTCATCGCAAACGGTTCCTACAAAACAACTGTGTGTGATGTTGCAGAAATTTTTATTAGCTGTGAAAGACGAATTTGGAGTAAAGTGGCAACGGATGGTGTTTTAAATTTATGAGAAAATTTGTAGTACTAATACAACTGTCATGTCAAATTTTGGAAAATTTCAGGGGTCATTTGACCTTTTAAGACATTTAAGTGATTTTCTAGCCATTTAATGACCGTAATTCAAATTTGAACTAAATGTACATGCAACAGCTAACCATAACTGTTTGAAATGTCATATTTTGTGTACTTGTGTGCGATTTAATTCCATGTGCAGTAAAGTAGAAGGAATTTTCAAACATATTGGTCTAATGTCTATGACACAATTAAGCATGGACTGCCATGGCATTTAAATTCGAAAAAATTAAAAATAGATCAGAAACACAGGAAACCTTGCTTGATGTAATGTCATGCCACCAATATGATGTGGTAAAAAAATTGGCATGTTTGGCGAAAGTTTGGACACACACACACCCCTCACAAACCGAAGCAACTCACTAGAAGGCTCGTGGTTCCGAGAGGGAACAATGCATGTTTGATGACGAACGGGAGATAGCTTCCCCTTACGGCCTTCATTTTTTTACATTTAACGTGCACTAATACAAATGTCATGTGAAAATTTGGAAAATTTCAGGGGTCATTTGACCTTTTAAAGACATTTAAGTCATTTATTGCCATTTAATGATCATAATTCAAATTAGAACTACATGTACATGCAACGGCTAACCATAACGGTTTGAAAAATCATATTTGTGTGCTTGTGTGTGAGTTAATTCCATGTGCAGTAAATGATGACTCACAAGTGTATGGGGTCAATTGTAGCCCTTTTCAATGAGTAAGAGTGTCGAACCCAACGAGGAGCGGAAGGAAATGACAAGTGGTTTTCAGCAAGGTAATGTCTGCAAGTGCTAAAATTGAAAGTAGCGAAGTAGTTTGGTAGCAAGATATTTGGTAACGAGCATGTAACAATAGTAGTAATAAAAGTGCAGCAAAGTAGCCAATCCTTTTGAGGCCAAGGATAGGCCAAAACGGTTTCTTATGACAAGCAAAGTGTTCTTGAGGGTACACGGGAATTTCATCTAGTCACTTTCATCATGTTGGCTTAATTCGTGTTCGGTACTTCGATAATTTTGATATGTGGGTGGACTGGTGCTTAGGTGCTGTTCTTACTTGAACAAACCTCCTACTTATGATTAACCCTCTCGCAAGCATCCGCAACTATGAGAAAAGTATTAAGAATAAATTCTAACCATAGCATTAAACTTTTGGATCCAATCTGTCCCTTACGGAATAGCGCATAAAATGGGGTTTAAGCTTCTGTCACTCTCGCAACCCACCATCTAATAACTACTCCACAATGCATTCCCTTAGGCCCAAATATGGTGAAGTGTCATGTAGTCGACGTTCACATGACACCACTAAGAGAATGGCAACATACATACCATTAAAATATCAAACACATATCAAGTTCACATGATTACTTACAACATGATTTCTCCCGTAACCTCAAGAACAAAAGTAACTACTCACAAATGATAAACATGCTCAAGATCAGAGGGGTATTGAATAGCCTAATGGATCTGTACATATAATCCTCCACCAAATAAACCATATAGTAATCAACTACAAGATGTAATCAACACTATTAGTCACCCACGAGCACCAATCTATAGTTTTTACACAAAGATAGAACACAAGAGATGACCTAGGGTTTGAGAGGAGTTGGTGCTGTGAAGATGTTGATGAAGATGGCCCTCCACAAGATGGGAGAGTTGTTGGTGATGATGATGACGATGATTTCCCCCTCCAGGAGGGAAGTTCCCCCAGCGGAATCGCTCCGCCGGAGGGCAAAAGTGTTCCTGCCCAAGTCCCCCCCCCCCCGAGGTGGCGGCGCTCTCGTCCTGAATGTCCTCTCCTTATTTTTTCTAGGTCAAAATGACTTATACACTAGAAGATGGGCACCGGAGGTGGGCCGAGGAGGGCAGCACCCACCAGGGCGCGCCTGGGCCTCCTGGCGCGCCCACCTGGTGGCCCTCCTCTGGTACTTATTTGCTCCAATATTCCTTAAATATTCCATAAAATATCCTCGGGGAGTTTCAGCTTATTTGGATTTGTGCATAATAGGTAGCTTGACGTAGCTTTTTCAGGTCCAGATTTCCAGCTGCCAGAATTCTCCCCCTTGGTGCATACCTTGCATATTATGAGAGAAAAGGCATTAGAATTATTCCAAAAAGCATTATTATACAATAAAACAACATAATTATCAGTAGGAAAACATGATGCAAAATGGACGTATCAACTCCCCCAAGCTTAGACCTCGCTTGTCCTCAAGCGAAAACCGAAATCGAAAAACATGTCCACATGCTTAGAGAGAGAGCTATCGATAAAAACAAAATACGGACATAGCAGCATCATGTGACTTATTATAACAGCAACAAACTTCAATATAAAACTTTTATTATAGAACTTTTATCATAGACTTCTCATGAACAAGTGACAATTCATCACAACAATGAAGTATAAAGCATAAACTCTATTGGAAACCAACAAACTATGTTCTCAGTCAACTTTGCAACTACAATTCATCATCTTTTCAGAAAGGGTCACGTATCGGAGCCTTTAGGCAAGTACACATACTCAACCATCATTTAGTCTTCTATGATTGCTAATACTCATCGTGTAAACAGGAGCAAAATCTTTCAACCGGACACAAAGAAAGATAGGGGCTTATAGTTTTGCCTCCCAACACACTCACCTCAAGGGTGATGTCAACAATAATAACTTATGCCAGCCATATTCAACTGGACATATGTGCCTAGATCTTTCCTCACCACATGATGCTTGCCAAAGGAGAAAAATAAAAGGAATAGAGAGAAAAACTTTGACTCTTACATAAAAGTAAATACATTAAAGTAAAAGATAGGACCTTCATAGAGGGAAGCAGAGGTTGCCATGAGCTTTTTGTTTGTATGCTCAACCCCATAGTGCAAGAGAACATCACGTTATATTGCCCCTTGTGATGGCAACCTTTATTATGCAGTCTGTCGCTTTTATTCTTCACCATCACAAGTTCGTACAATGCTCGATTTTCCCTTACACTAAATGATCTCACATTTTTATAAGCAATTTTTATTGCCCTTTTTGCACCGATGACAACTTACTTGAAGGATCTTACTCAATCCATAGGTAGATATGGTGGACTCTCAAACAAGATAGGGTTTAAGGGTTTTGGATGCACAAGTAGTATCTCTACTTAGTGCGGAATTTTTGGCTAGCAAAGATAGGGGCAAGCACCACATGTTGAAGGATTGATACGTCTCCATCGTATCTATAATTTTGATTGTTCCATGCCAATATTCTACAACTTTTATATACTTTTGGCAACTTTTTATACTATTTTTGGGACTAACATATTGATCCAGTGCCCAGTGCCAGTTCCTGTCTGTTGCATGTTTTTTGTTTCGAGGAAAATCCATACCAAACGGAGTCCAAATGCGATAAAAACTTCCAGAGATTTTTTTGGAATATATGTGATTTTTGGGAAAAAGAATCAACGTGAGACGATGCCCGAGGAGTCCACGAGGTAGGGGGGCGCGCCCCACGGGGTAGGGCGCTCCCTAGGGCCTAGTGGACACTCCGTAAGGCGGTTGGTGCCCTTCTTTCGCCGCAAGAAAGCCAATATCCGGATAAAAATCGTGTCCAAAGTACAACCCAATGGGAGTTACGGATCTCCGGGAATTTCAGAAACGGTGAAAGGGCCAGAATCAGGGACTGCACAGACAGAAGGAAACAGAGAGAGGGACCAATCTCGGAGGGGCTCTCGCCCCTCCGCCTCCATGGAGAACATGGACCAGAGGGGAAACCCTTCTCCCATTTAGGGGGAAGTTCACGGAAGAAGAAGAAGAAGAAGAAGAAGAAGGGGGGCTCGCTCCCCCTCTCTCCCGGTGGCGCCAGAACGCCGTCCGGGCCATCATCGTGACGGAGATCTACACCAACAACTTCACCGCCGTCATCGCCAACTCTCTCCCCATCTATGCAGCGGTGTAACACCTCTTCTCCCCGCTGTAATCTCTACTTGAACATGGTGCTCAACGCTATATATATTATTTCCCAATGATGTATGGCTATCCTATGATGTTTGAGTAGATCCGTTTTGTCCTATGGGTTCATTGATGATCGTGATTGGTTTGAGTTGCATGTTTTATTATTTGTGCTGTCCTATGGTGCTCTCCATGTCGCGCAAGCGTGAGAGATCCCCGCTGTAGGGTTTGCAATATGTTCATGATTTTCTTATGGTGGGTGGCGTGAGTGACAGAAGCACAGACCCGAGTAAGTAGGATGTTTGCGTATGGGAATAAAGAGGACTTGATGACTTATAATGCTATGGTTGGGTTTTAGCTTAATGATCTTTAGTAGTTGCGGATGCTTGCTAGAGTTCCAATCATAAGTGCATATGATCCAAGAAGAGAAAGTATGTTAGCGTATGCCTCTCCCTCATATAAAATTGCAATGGTGATTACCGGACTAGTTATCGATTGCCTAGGGACAAATAACTTTCTTGTGACAAAAAGCTCTCTACTAAAACTAACTTAGTTGTGTCTTCATCTAAACAGCCCCTCCTTTTTATTTACGCGCTTTTTATTATCTTGCGAACCTATCCAAAAACACCTACAAAGTACTTCTAGTTTCATACTTGTTCTAGGTAAAGCGAACGTTAAGCGTGCGTAGAGTTGTATTGGTGGTCGATAGAACTTGAGGGAATATTTGTTCTGCCTTTAGCTCCTCGTTGGGTTCGACACTCGTACTTATCGAAAGAGGCTACAACTGATCCCCTATACTTGTGGGTTATCAAGACCTTTTTCTGGCACCGTTGCCGGGGAGCAATAGTGTGGGGTGAATATTCTTGTGTGTGCTTGTTTGCTTTATCACTAAGTATTTTTCATTTTCTGTTCTAAGTTGTTCTCTATCTTTAGTTATGGATATGGAACATGAAATGCCAAAAAAATTAGGTGTACTTGCTACTCATGGCGATGGGGAACCTCCTAATACCCTCGATGCTCATTATGTGAAAGATATTATGCACTACTTTAATAATCCTGAGAAAACCCCATTCAACTATATAATGGGAGACATGTTGGATCAACGTGAATACTTTAGGGATTATCGCTTGACTCAAAAAAGGAAACCATTATGGGATCAAACTCATATGTTGCATTGGTATGCTCGGCAACTATGCTTGAGATATAATTATACTTGTTGTTCTAATATGAAGGCTCCACACCTTCCCTTTTCATGCAAATTTAGTGATAATGAAACCTTGGCTTCTTATGCTAATGGTATATATGATTACTAAGATGTGGAACGAATAGAAGAATTTGTTGCTTTTAAGGGTGCATATCAAATTGAATCTTTGTTTGAAAAGTATGAAGCTTTTGATGATGATGTTTATAGGCCTGAAAATTTTCCTATGCTTAAATATTGCTATGAGAATTATGAATATAATGCCGATATTGATGCGTTTATTGAGAAAGTCTCCGCTGTCCAAGAAGAAACTAATATTTTGCAGGAATCTATGGAAGAAGAAATTGCCGAAACTGTGAGCTCATTGGATGGAAAGGATGATGAGGAGAGCGAAGAACAAAAGGAGGAAGAGCGGATTAGCTACCCGTGCCCACCTTCTAATGAGAGTAACCCTCCAACTCATACATTGTTTAATTTCCCTTCGTGCTTACCGAAGGATAATTGCTATGATCCCTTTAATTAATTTGAAATATCCCTTTTTGATGAACTTGATGCTTGCTATGCTTGTGGCCATGATGCCAATATGAATGATGCTTATGGAGATGAACTTGCTATAGTTCCTTATGTTAAGAATGAAATTGTTACTATTGCACCCACGCATGATAGTCCTATTATCTTTTTGAATTCTCCCAACTACACTATATCGGAGAAGTTTGTGCTTATTAAGGATTGTATTGATGGGTTGCCTTTTACCGTTACACATGATGATTTTGGTGAGTATAATATGCATGTGCTTCCTGCTCCTACTTGCAATTATTATGAGAGAGGAATTACATCTCCGCCTCTCTATGTTTCCAATACGATAAAATTGCAAGAAACTTTTTATACTATGCATTGGCCTTTACTTTGTGTGCATGAATTGTTCTTTTATGACATGCCGATGCATAGGAAGAGAGTTAGACTTCGTCATTACGTGATATATGTTACTTTGTGCTCACTACTAAATTACAAATCATTGTTAATTAAAATTGGCTTTGATATACCTTGGGATCCGGGTGGATCCATTACTTCAGCACTATATGCCTAGCTTAATGGCTTTAAAGAAAGCGCTGCCAGGGAGACAACCCGGAAGTTTTAGAGAGTCGTTTATTTTTGTTGAGTGCTTTTATAAAGGTTAAAAACAAAAAAAATAAAGAGGGGAACCTAAAACTTTTTCAAAAAGAAAAGTGAAAGTGAGAGAGACGAGCATTGTTAAAGTGGGAGCATGCCTTGAACTTTGTTCATGCCCATGGAAACTTTGTGAATCTTAATTACAGAAACTTTTCAACAAAAATAATTATCCCCTTGTATAAATCCATTGTATTATAAATATAATGTGCCAAGATTTGCCTTTAGGATGATTAGATTGCTTGTTTGGTTTGTGCGGTGTAAAAACAGAAACTTAGGCTGTAGTGCGTGATTTTACATTTTTTTACTGGAAAGTCAAACGGTTCTGAAACTTTTTGCACAATACTTCTATACAAATTTTTTATTTTGTCATAAGTTTTTCAGAATTTTTGGAGTTACAGAAGTATGGTAGATGTTCAGATTGCTACAGACTATCCTGTTTAAGACAGATTCTGTTTTGATGCATTGTTTTGCTCGTTTTGATGAAACTATCGATTTCATCGGTGGTATAAGCCATGGATAAGTTAAAATACAGTAGCTACAATGCAAAAAAATATGAATGAGTTTGCAACAGTACTTAAAGTGGTAATTTGCTTTATTATACTAACGAATCTCCCGAGGGTTTTGTTAAGTTTTGTGTGATTGAAGTTTTCAAGTTTTGGGTGAGATCACGATGGATGAAGGAATAAGGAGTGGCAAGAGCCTAAGCTTGGGGATGCTCGAGGCACCCCAAGGTAATATTCAAGGAGTCCCAAGCAACTAAGCTTGGGGATGCCCCGGAAGGCATCCCCTCTTTCTTCTAACGATCATCGGTAATTTTACTTGGAGCTATATTTTTATTTGTCACATGATATGCGTAAATCTTGGAGCGTCGTGTGCTTTTTATTTTTATTTTAGTAATGCACCATGCTAGTATGAGATAGTCCTTGGTTGATTTATAGAATGCTCTTTGCACTTCTCTTATATCTTTTGAGTATGGCTTTATAGAATGCTTCATGTGCTTCACTTATACCATTTGAAGTTTGGATTCCCTGTTTCTTTACACATAGAAAACCGCCATTTGTAGAATGCTCTTTTGCTTCACTTATATTTGTTAGAGCGTGGGCATATGTTTTGTAGAAAGAATTAAACTCTCTTGCTTCACTTATATCTATTTAAAGAGATGACAGGAATTGGTCATTCACATGGTTAGTCATAAAATCCTACATAAAACTTGTAGATCACTGAATATGATATGTTTGATTCCTTGCAATAGTTTTGCGATATAAAGATGGTGATATTAGAGTCATGCTATGAGTAATTGTGGATTGGTAGAAATACTTGTGTTGAGGTTTGTGATTCCCGAAGCATGCACGTATGGTGAACCGTTATGTGATGAAGTCGGAGCATGATTTATTTTGTGATTGTCTTCCTTATGAGTGGCGGTCGGGGATGAGCAATGGTCTTTTCCTACCAATCTATTCCCCTAGGAGCATGCGCGTAGTACTTTGTTTTGATAGCTAATAGACTTTTGCAGTAAGTATGTGAGTTCTTTATGACTAATGTTGAGTCCATGGATTATACGCACTCTCACCCTTCCAGCATTGCTAGCCTCTTTGGTACCGTGCATTGCCCTTTCTCACCTCGAGAGTTGGTGCAAACTTCGCCGGTGCATCCAAACCCCGTGATACGATACACTCTATCACACATAAGCCTCCTTATATCTTCCTCAAAACAGCCACCATACCTACCTATCATGGCATTTCCATAGCCATTCCGAGATATATTGCCATGCAACTTCCATCATCTTCATATACATGACTTGAGCATTCATTGTCATATTGCTTTGCATGATCGTAAGATAGCTATAATGATATTTTCATGGCTTGTCCATTTTTTGATATCTTTGCTATGCTAGATCATCGCACATCCTAGCACTGCCAGAGGCATTCATATAGAGTCATATTGTTCTAGATATCGAGTTGTAAGTAAATAAAAGTGTGATGATCATCATTATTAGAGCATTGCCCCAGTGAGGAAATGATGATGGAGACTATGATTCCCCCACAAGACGGGATGAGACTCCGAACTTTAAGAAAAATAAAAGAGGCCAAAAAAGCCCAAATAAAAAAAAGAGGCCAAATAAGCCCACCATAAAAACAAGAACAAAAAAACAAACAAATGAGAGAAAAGGAGAGAAGGGTCAATGTTACTATTCTTTTACCACACTTGTGCTTCAGAGTAGCACCATGTTGTTCATATAGAGAGTCTCTTGAGTTATCACTTTCATATACTAGTGGGAATTTTCATTATAGAAGTTGGCTTGTATACTCCGATGATGGGCTTCCTCAAATGCCCGAGGTCTTCATGAGCAAGCAAGTTGGATGCACACCCACTTAGTTTCCAGTTTGAGCTTTCATACACTTATGGCTCTTAGTGCATCCGTTGCATGGCAATCCCTACTCCTCACATTGACATCGATTGATGGGCATCTCCATAGCCCGTTGATTAGCCGCGTCGATGTGAGACTTTCTCCTTTTTGTCTTCTCCACACAACCTCCACCATCATATTCTATTCCACCTATAGTGCTATATCCATGGCTCATGCTCATGTATTGCGTGAAAGTTGAAAAGGTTTGAGAACATTAAAAGTATGAAACAACTGCTTGGCTCGTCATCGGGGTTGTGCATGATTTAAATATTTTTTGTGGTGAAGATGGAGCATAGCCAGACTATATGATTTTGTAGGGATAACTTTCTTTGGCCATGTTATTTTGAAAAGACATGATTGCTTTATTAGTATGCTTGAAGTATTATTGTCCTAATGTCAAATGATAGACTATTGTTTTGAATCACTCGTGTCTTAATATTCATACCATGATTAGATTACGTGATCAAGATTATGCTAGGTAGCATTCCACATCAAAAATTATCTTTTTTTTCATGTACCCACTCGAGGACGAGCAGGAATTAAGCTTGGGGATGCTGATACGTCTCCGTCGTATCTATAATTTTTGATTGTTCCATGCCAATATTCTACAACTTTTATATACTTTTGGCAACTTTTTATACTATTTTTGGGACTAACATATTGATCAAGTGCCCAGTGCCAGTTCCTGTCTGTTGCATGTTTTTTGTTTCGCAGAAAATCCATATCAAATGGAGTTCAAACGCGATAAAAACTTCCAGAGATTTTTTTTGGAATATATACGATTTTTGGGAAAAGGAATCAACGTGAGACGATGCCCGAGGAGTCCACGAGGAAGGGGGGCGCGCCCCAGGGCCCTCGTGGACACTCTGTAAGGTGTTTGGTGCCCTTCTTTCGCCGGAAGAAAGCCAATATCTGGATAAAATTATATCCAAAGTATAACCCAATCGGAGATACGGATCTCCGGGAATTTAAGAAACGGTGAAAGGGCAGAATCAAGGAACGCAAAAACAGAAGGAAACAGAGAGAGAGAGAGAGAGAGAGAGAGAGAGAGAGAGAGAGATCCAATCTCGGAGGGGCTCTCGCCCCTCCGCAGCCATGGAGACCATGGACCAGAGGGGAAACCCTTCTCCCATCTAGGGGGAAGGTCAAGGAAGAATAAGAAGAAGAAGGGGGGCTCTCTCCCCCTCTCTCCCGGTGGCGCCGGAACGCCGCCGGGGCCATCATCGTGACGGAGATCTACACCAACAACTTCACCGCCGTCATCACCAACTCTTCCCCCCTCTATGCAGCGGTGTATTCCCTCTTTTACCCACTGTAATCTCTACTTAAACATGATGCTCAACGCTATATACTATTTCCCAATGATGTATGGCTATCCTATGATGTTTGAGTAGATCCGTTTTGTCCTATGGGTTCATTGATGATCGTGATTGGTTTGAGTTGCATGTTTTATTATTGGTGCTGTCCTATGGTGCTCTCCGTGTCGCGCAAGCGTGAGGGATCCCCGTTGTAGGGTTTGCAATATGTTCATGATTTGCTTGTGCTGGGTGGCGTGAGTGACAGAAGCACAGACCCGAGTAAGTAGGTTATTTGCGTATGGGAATAAAGAGGACTTGATGCCTTATAATTCTATGGTTGGGTTTTAGCTTAATAATCTTTAGTAGTTGCGGATGCTTGCTAGAGTTCCAATCATAAGTGCATATGATCCAAGAAGAGAAAGTATGTTAGCATATGCCTCTCCCTCATATAAAATTGCAATAGTGATTATCGGTCTAGTTATCGATTGCCTAGGGACAAATAACTTTCTTGTGACAAAAAGCTCTCTACTAAAACTAAATTAGTTGTGTCTTCATCTAAACAGCCCCTACATTTTATTTACGTGCTTTTTATTATCTAGCAAACCTATCCAAAAACACCTACAAAGTACTTCTAGTTTCATACTTGTTCTAGGTAAAGCGAACGTTAAGCGTGCGTAGAGTTGTATTGGTGGTCGATAGAACTTGAGGGAATATTTGTTCTGCCTTTAGCTCCTCGTTGGGTTCGACACTCTTACTTATAGAAAGAGGCTACAACTGATCCCCTATACTTGTGGGTTATCAAGGATCTATGACAATATTACTTCTATGTGAATATGAACAAACACAAATCATTAAGTTGTCTTCCTTGTCCAACGTCTACAATTTTGGCATATAATATTTTGGCGGGTGCTCACAATCACAAAAGATTTCCATGATAGTGTATTTGTATGTGAATCTTCTCTTCCCTTTTTAATTCTTTTATGTGTTGCATCATTGACCAATGCTATGTTTGTCAATCTACAATAAAATTTTCTACTTATACTTTTCCTTGTGTAATGTCATCACTTACCATAAGATTAGCATATGATCTTTCTTTTTTATTTCCTTTATTCTTATTGCAGCAAGAAAGTAAAGAAGGCAAAACTCAAACTAAATATTATATATTGCACACGATTACAAGGATTGATCACTAAGCAAACTCACACAAAGAAAGGATCGAACTAAACTTTTATTCATCTAATAGCAAAAGATAACCATGATCGAACTAAGAAAATAAAGGCAAAAGATAAACTCATACCTTTAAACCTGGCCTCATATTCAAAGACCTAGCTTTGAAGAACGTGGATCTGGCTATGGAGGAAGTTGATTTGCTCGTTGAGGGAGAAGATGATGTCCTTTATGGGCTTGCCATCCACCTTGAGATCACGGGTATAGTCCGCGATCATGAGGTGATTGGCATTGAGTCCACGCTCCAACATCCCCTTGCACTTGAAGATGTCCTACTCCATGGTTCCAAGCCTGGCCTCCACGGATCCAGTTCCCCTGGGTCCTTGCACATCGTGGATGTGCGGCACCCCATCACGCATCTGGATAGCTTGAGGGTGTTGCATCACCTCCCGCAGATATGGGTTGATGACGTTGTCGAAGAACTTGTCCTTGAAGGTCTTGAAGAGGCCATGGTGGGTTGGATCTGACAAAAAACAACAAGAAAAGAAAACATGAGATTTCTCCGCGATACGGAGGCTAATAGGTTTGGGAGGTATATATAGATTTTTTTATCTTGGGGAACAAGCAGAACGGAAGAAAAACGAAGATTGGAAAGTACCCGAGGTGGGCACAACCCACCTGGGCGCGCCAGGCAAGCCTAGCGCGCCCTGGTGTATCGTGCCCACCAGGGTCACTTTCCTAGAAGTTTCTTATTTTCATATTTTTCTAAATATTCCAAAACTGACAAAAAATATTTTTTCGCGGATTTTTCAGAGTCCGTTTACTTACCGTATCACATACCTCCTTATTTCCATGATTCTGGAGTGTTCCGGAAGGACTCTTTTATGTGTTCTTCCAGTGTCAAAGTTTGGATAACATTACTTTCAACATTAATGGGTGTACCTGAGATATAGTGTTTTATTCGTTGCCCATTAACAACCTTCGGGTTAGTCCCTTCGGCATTATTTATTTTGATAGCTCCGGAACGATAGACCTCCTCGATGACATAGGGTCCTTCCCATTTGAAGAGGAGTTTTCCTGCAAAGAATCTGAAACGAGAGTTGTACAAAAGAACATATTCACCTACTTTGAACTAACGCTTTTGGATTCTTTTGTCATGCCATCTTTTTAACTTTTTCTTTGAATAACTTAGCATCTTCATAAGCCTGGGTTCTCCATTCATCTAATGAGCTAATATCCAATGACCTCTTTTCTCCAGCAAGTTTGAAATCATAATTGAGTTCTTTTATTGCCCAAAATGCTTTGTGTTCTAACTCAAGAGGTAAATGACAAGCTTTTCCATATACCATTTTATATGGCGACATACCCATAGGATTTTTCTAGGCTGTTCTATAAGCCCAAAGTGCATCATCTAATTTCTTAGACCAATTCTTCCGGGACCTGATACGTCTCCGTCGTATCTATAATTTTTGATTATTCCATGCCAATATTCTACAACTTTCATATACTTTTGGCAACTTTTTATATTATTTTTGGGACTAACATATTGATCCAGTGCCTAGTGCCAGTTCCTGTTTGTTGCATGTTTTATGTTTCGTCGAAACCCCATATCAAACGGAGTCCAAACGGGATAAAAACGGACGGAGAATATTTTTGGAATATTTGTGAAATATGGGAATAAGAATCAACGCGAGACGGGGCCACGAGGCAGGGGGCGCGCCCCTGACCCTCGTGGGCACCCTGTAAGGCGGTTGCTGCTCTTCTTTGGCCGCAAGAAAGCTAATTTTCGGGAAAAAAATCTTGGCGAAGGTTTCAATCCAATCGGAGTTACGGATCTCCGGATATATAAGAAACGGTGAAAGGGCAGAATCCAGAGCGCAGAAACAGAGAGAGACAGAGAGACAGATCCAATCTCGGAGGGCCTCTCGCCCCTCCCACGCCATGGAGACCAAGGACCAGAGGGGAAACCCTTCTCCCACCTAGGGAGAAAGTCAAGGAAGAAGAAGAAGGAGGGGGATCTCTCACCCTCGCTTCTGGTGGCACCGGAGTGCCGTCGGGGTCATCATCATCACCGCAATCTACACCAACAACTTCACCGCCGTCATCACCAACTCTTCCCCCCTCTATGCAGCGGTGTATTCCCTCTTTTACCCACTGTAATCTCTACTTAAACATGGTTCTCAATGCTATATACTATTTCCCAATGATGTATGGCTATCCGATGATGTTTGAGTAGATCCGTTTTGTCCTATGGGTTAATAGATGATCGTGATTGGTTTGCGTATGGGAATAAAGAGGACTTGATGCCTTATAATTCTATGGTTGGGTTTTAGCTTAATGATCTTTAGTAGTTGCGAATGCTTGCTAGAGTTCCAATCATAAGTGCATATGATCCAAGAAGAGAAAGTATGTTAGCATATGCCTCTCCCTCATATAAAATTGCAATAGTGATTATCGGTCTAGTTATCGATTGCCTAGGGACAAATAACTTTCTTGTGACAAAAAGCTCTCTACTAAAACTAAATTAGTTGTGTCTTCATCTAAACAGCCCCTACATTTTATTTACGCGCTTTTTATTATCTAGCAAACCTATCCAAAAACACCTACAAAGTACTTCTAGTTTCATACTTGTTCTAGGTAAAGCGAACGTTAAGCGTGCGTAGAGTTGTATTGGTGGTCGATAGAACTTGAGGGAATATTTGTTCTGCCTTTAGCTCCTCGTTGGGTTCGACACTCTTACTTATAGAAAGAGGCTACAACTGATCCCCTATACTTGTGGGTTATCAAGGATCTATGACAATATTACTTCTATGTGAATATGAACAAACACAAATCATTAAGTTGTCTTCCTTGTCCAACGTCTACAATTTTGGCATATAATATTTTGGCGGGTGCTCACAATCACAAAAGATTTCCATGATAGTGTATTTGTATGTGAATCTTCTCTTCCCTTATTAATTCTTTTATGTGTTGCATCATTGACCAATGCTATGTTTGTCAATCTACAATAAAATTTTCTACTTATACTTTTCCTTGTGTAATGTCATCACTTACCATAAGATTAGCATATGATCTTTCTTTTTTATTTCCTTTATTCTTATTGCAGCAAGAAAGTAAAGAAGGCAAAACTCAAACTAAATATTATATATTGCACACGATTACAAGGATTGATCACTAAGCAAACTCACACAAAGAAAGGATCGAACTAAACTTTTATTCATCTAATAGCAAAAGATAACCATGATCGAACTAAGAAAATAAAGGCAAAAGATAAACTCATACCTTTAAACCTGGCCTCATATTCAAAGACCTAGCTTTGAAGAACGTGGATCTGGCTATGGAGGAAGTTGATTTGCTCGTTGAGGGAGAAGATGATGTCCTTTATGGGCTTGCCATCCACCTTGAGATCACGGGTATAGTCCGCGATCATGAGGTGATTGGCATTGAGTCCACGCTCCAACATCCCCTTGCACTTGAAGATGTCCTACTCCATGGTTCCAAGCCTGGCCTCCACGGATCCAGTTCCCCTGGGTCCTTGCACATCGTGGATGTGCGGCACCCCATCACGCATCTGGATAGCTTGAGGGTGTTGCATCACCTCCCGCAGATATGGGTTGATGACATTGTCGAAGAACTTGTCCTTGAAGGTCTTGAAGAGGCCATGGTGGGTTGGATCTGACAAAAAACAACAAGAAAAGAAAACATGAGATTTCTCCGCGATACGGAGGCTAATAGGTTTGGGAGGTATATATAGATTTTTTATCTTGGGGAACAAGCAGAACGGAAGAAAAACGAAGATTGGAAAGTACCCGAGGTGGGCACAACCCACCTGGGCGCGCCAGGCAAGCCTAGCGCGCCCTGGTGTATCGTGCCCACCAGGGTCACTTTCCTAGAAGTTTCTTATTTTCATATTTTTCTAAATATTCCAAAACTGACAAAAAATATTTTTTCGCGGATTTTTCATAGTCCGTTTACTTACCGTATCACATACCTCCTTATTTCCATGATTCTGGAGTGTTCCGGAAGGACTCTTTTATGTGTTCTTCCAGTGTCAAAGTTTGGATAACATTACTTTCAACATTAATGGGTGTACCTGAGATATAGTGTTTTATTCGTTGCCCATTAACAACCTTCGGGTTAGTCCCTTCGGCATTATTTATTTTGATAGCTCCGGAACGATAGACCTCCTCGATGACATAGGGTCCTTCCCATTTGAAGAGGAGTTTTCCTGCAAAGAATCTGAAACGAGAGTTGTACAAAAGAACATATTCACCTACTTTGAACTAACGCTTTTGGATTCTTTTGTCATGCCATCTTTTTAACTTTTTCTTTGAATAACTTAGCATCTTCATAAGCCTGGGTTCTCCATTCATCTAATGAGCTAATATCCAATGACCTCTTTTCTCCAGCAAGTTTGAAATCATAATTGAGTTCTTTTATTGCCCAAAATGCTTTGTGTTCTAACTCAAGAGGTAAATGACAAGCTTTTCCATATACCATTTTATATGGCGACATACCCATAGGATTTTTCTAGGCTGTTCTATAAGCCCAAAGTGCATCATCTAATTTCTTAGACCAATTCTTCCGGGACCTGATACGTCTCCGTCGTATCTATAATTTTTGATTATTCCATGCCAATATTCTACAACTTTCATATACTTTTGGCAACTTTTTATATTATTTTTGGGACTAACATATTGATCCAGTGCCTAGTGCCAGTTCCTGTTTGTTGCATGTTTTATGTTTCGTAGAAACCCCATATCAAACGGAGTCCAAACGGGATAAAAACGGACGGAGAATATTTTTGGAATATTTGTGAAATATGGGAATAAGAATCAACGCGAGACGGGGCCACGAGGCAGGGGGGCGCGCCCCTGACCCTCGTGGGCACCCTGTAAGGCGGTTGCTGCTCTTCTTTGGCCGCAAGAAAGCTAATTTTCGGGAAAAAAATCTTGGCGAAGGTTTCAATCCAATCGGAGTTACGGATCTCCGGATATATAAGAAACGGTGAAAGGGCAGAATCCAGAGCGCAGAAACAGAGAGAGACAGAGAGACAGAACCAATCTCGGAGGGCCTCTCGCCCCTCCCACGCCATGGAGACCAAGGACCAGAGGGGAAACCCTTCTCCCACCTAGGGAGAAGGTCAAGGAAGAAGAAGAAGGAGGGGGATCTCTCCCCCTCGCTTCTGGTGGCACCGGAGTGCCGTCGGGGTCATCATCATCACCGCAATCTACACCAACAACTTCACCGCCGTCATCACCAACTCTTCCCCCCTCTATGCAGCGGTGTATTCCCTCTTTTACCCACTGTAATCTCTACTTAAACATGGTTCTCAATGCTATATACTATTTCCCAATGATGTATGGCTATCCGATGATGTTTGAGTAGATCCGTTTTGTCCTATGGGTTAATAGATGATCGTATTGGTTTGAGTTGCATGTTTTATTATTGGTGCTGTCCTATGGTGCTCTCCGTGTCGCACAACCGTGAGGGATCCCCATTGTAGGGTTTGCAATATGTTCATGATGCTTATGGTGGGTGGCGTGAGTGACAGAAGCACATACCCGAGTAAGTAGGTCGTTTGCGTATGCGAGTAAAGAGGACTTGATGCCTTATAATGCTATGGTTGGGTTTACCTTAATGATCTTTAGTAGTTGCGGATGCTTGCTAGAGTTCCAATCGTAAGTGCATATGATCCAAGTAGAGAAAGTATGTTAGCTTATGCCTCTCCCTCAAATAAAATTGCAATAACGATTACCGGTCTAGTTATCGATTGCCTAGGGACAAATAACTTTCTCGTGACAAAAAGCTCTCTACTAAAACTAAATTAGTTGTGTCTTTACCTAAACAGCCCCTAGCTTTTATTTACGTGCTCTTTATTACCTTGCAAACTTATCCAAAAACACCTACAAAGTACTTCTAGTTTCATACTTGTTCTAGTTAAAGCGAACGTTAAGCGTGCGTAGAGTTGTATCGGTGGTCGATAGAAGTTGAGGTAATATTTATTCTACCTTTAGCTCCTCGTTGGGTTCGACACTCTTACTTATCGAAAGAGGCTACAACTGATCCCCTATACTTGTGGGTTATCAAGACCTTTTTCTGGCACCGTTGCCGGGGAGCAATAGCGTGGGGTGAATATTCTCGTGTGTGCTTGTTTGCTTTATCACTAAGTAATTTTTATTATCTTGCAAACCTATCCAAAAACACCTACAAAGTACTTCTAGTTCATACTTGTTCTAGGTAAAGCGAATGTTAAGCGTGCCTAGAGTTGTATTGGTGGTCGATAGAACTTGAGGGAATATTTGTTCTGCCTTTAGCTCCTCATTGGGTTCGACACTCTTACTTATCGAAAGAGGCTACAACTGATCCCCTATACTTGTGGGTTATCAAGACCTTTTTCTGGCGCCGTTGCCGGGTGATAATCCCCTAGTGCAGGGAATCATCGTAGCAATTCCCAATGGTGGAAGTGATAAGTATGGAGTGTCGAACCCACAAGGAGCTAAAGGCAATATCAATATTCTATCAAGTCCTATCTGCCACTGATACGACTCTACATACACCGAACATTTTCTTCCAACTAGAAACGAGAAATAAAACTACGTTGTGGGTATGAAGAGGATAACTTTGCATGATATTGGAGATCTTAAAACATAAAAGTAGGTGCTGTTATCATAAAGTTAGAATATATTACTAAATATTATAAATAGCGAGTGTGGAATAATGATGGGTCGGTGTGCGGAATTATCCTAGGCAATCGTTAACAAGACTGGTAATCACTATTGCAATTTCATATGAGGGAGAGGCATAAGCTAACATACTTTCTCTTCTTGGATCATATGCACTTATGATTGGAACTCTAGCAACAACTACTAAAGATCATTAATGTAAAACCAAACCATAGCATTAAAGCATCAAGTCCTCTTTATTCCCATACGCAACAACCCCCTTACTCGGGTTTGTGTTTCAGTCACTCACCAACCCACTATAAGTGAATCATGAACGTATTGCAACACCCTACAGCGGGAATCCCTCACGCTTGTGCGACACGGAGGGCACCATAGGACAGCACCAAAATAAAACATACAACTCATACCAATCTAGATCATCAATCAACCCAAAGACAAAGGATATCTACTCAAAACATCATAGAATGGCAACACATCATTGGATCATAATATGTGGCATAAAGCACCATGTTCAAGTAGGGATTACAGCGGGGTGCGGGAGAGTGGACCGCGTAAAAGAGATGAGGATGGTGATGATGGTGGTGATGTTGATGAAGACGATCACCGCGGCGATGATTCCCCTCCCGATGGCACTCGCGCGCCACCGAGAGAGAGGAGGAGAGGTTCTCCCCCTTGTGCTTCCTCCTCCATGGCCTCCGGTGATGATGGCCCCTCCGGGATCCTCCCCCATGGCCTCCAGTGATGATGGCCCCCTCCGGCAGGGTGCCAGAGAGGGCCTAGATTGATTTCTCGTGGCTACAGAGGCTTGCGGCGGCGGAACTTCCGATCTAGGTTATTTTCTGGGGGTTTCTGTATTTATAGAATTTTTTGGCGTTGGTTTTACGTCAGGGGGCTCTCCGAGTCGTCGACGAGGTAGGGGCCCACGCCCAGGGGGGTGAGCGCGCCCCCCACCCTCGTGGACAGCCCGGGACTCTTCTGGCCCAACTCTTTTGCTCCAGGGGCTTCTTTTGGTCCATAAAAAATCAACAAAAATTGGCATGTCAATTGGACTCCGTTTGGTATTCCTTTTCTATAAAACTCAAAAACAAGGAAAAAATAGAAACTGGCACTGGGCTCTAGGTTAACAGGTTAGTCCCAAAAATCATATAAAATAGCATATAAATGCATATAAAACATCTAGGATGGATAATATAATAGCATGAATACTTCATGAATTATAGATATGTTGGAGACGTATCAGCATCCCCAAGCTTAATTCCTGCTCGTCCTCGAGTAGGTAAATGATAAAAGAAATAATTTATGAAGTGTGATTGCTAGCAGGTGCACAAGTTTGATCAATGATAATTTCAATCACCTTTTCTAGCATCATTATATGTCATAACAGTAGCTCATCTCATAAAACTTTTCATGATCAAGTAACAAGCTATTCACATGTTAAAGTATAGATCACAAACTTTCTTGAAAACTAACAAACAATGCTCGTAGTCATCAAACAATTGCAATTCATCTTATTTTCGGGGAGGGTCTATGTAAGAGCTTTGATTCAGCAAACTCCACATACTCAACTATCATTTAATCTTTCACAATTGCTAACACTCATGTGATATTTATGGGTTCAAAGTTTTAATCGGACACAGAGAAAGATAGGGGCTTATAGTTTCTCCTCCCAACCTTTTACCTCAAGGGTAATGTCAACAATAATAATTTATGAAAACCGACATCCAAGTGGATATATATATATATATATATATATGTATGTGTATATATATATATATATATACGGATCGCTCCAACACAAAGTGCTTACCCAAGGAAAAAGTGTAAAAAGGAAAGGTGATGATCACCATGACTCTTGTATAAGGGTAGAAGATAAAAGTAAAATATAGGCCCTTCGCAGAGGGAAGCAGAGGTTGTCATGCGCTTTTATGGTTGGATGTACAAAATCTTAATGCAAAAGAACGTCACTTTATATTGCCTCTTGTGATAAAGACCTTTATTATGCAGTCCATCGCTTTTATTTCTTCCCTATCACAAGTTCGTATAAAGCTTATTTTCTTCGCACTAATTTTTATTGCATGCACCGATGACAACTTACTTGAAGGATCTTACTCAATCCTTAGGTAGGTATGGTGGACTCTCATGGCAAAACTGGTTGAAGGGATGTTTGGAAGCACAAGTATTATCTCTACTTGGTGCAAAGAATTTGGCTAGCATGAGAGGGAAAGGCAAGCTCAACATGTTGGATTATCCATGACAATATACTTTATTTCGGATATAAGAAAACATAACCCATTATGTTGTCTTCCTTGTCCAACATCATCCTTTTAGCATGTCATATTTTAACAAGTGCTCACAATTACAAAAGATGTCCAAGATAGTATATTTATATGTGAAATCTCTCTTCCTTCAATATTCTTTCATGAATTGTTCAAGTGACCAATTCTGCATTTGCTAACTTTCAATAAGTTTACTACCTACTTATTCTGTGTGAAGTCATTACTCCCAATGGTATAAGCATATGAAACATTTATAAATTCAGATTTATTATATTCAATTCATTCAACCATTTAATCATAGGATATACTTGAAGCACGTGAGTAAATGACAAACTACCCCAAAAAGATATAAGTGAAGAACACTGAGTAGTCAAATAATTAACAAGCCATGGGAGGATTCTTTTTCATTCAAGATTTCAGATCCAATGATTTTATTCAAACAGAAAGTAAAATTGAAAATACGCTCCAAGCAAAACACATATCATGTGACGAATAAAAATATAGCTCCGAGTAAGGTATACCGATAGTTCTGAAGACGAAAGAGGGGATGCCTTCCGGGGCATCCCCAAGCTTAGGCGCTTGAGTCTTCCTTGAGTATTACCTTGGGGTGCCTTGGGAATCCCCAAGCTTAGGGTCTTTCCACTCCTTATTCTCCTCATATCGATATCTCACCCAAAGCTTGAAAACTTCAATCACACAAAACTTAACGGAACTTCGTGAGATAGGTTAGTATGATAAAGAGTAAACCATTAACTTTGGTACTGTCAAATACAAGGTTCATAATTGTTCTCACACAATTCCTACTGTACCATATCATTTCTACAATTTATATTGAGAAATATAAGCCATAGAAACTAGAAAACAAGCAAACTATGCAAGGAAAACAGAATCTGTCAAAAACAGAATAGTCTGTAATGATCTAAACATAAACCATACTTATGCTACTCCAAAAATTATGAAATAAATTGGTGGGCGTGAGGAATTTGTCTATTAATCTTCTGAAAAAAGAATCAACTCAAAAGCACTCTTCTGTAAAACATTGGTAGCTAATCCCGTGAGCGCACAGTTTCTGTTTTTTACAGCAAGATCACATTAACTTTCACCCAAGTCTTCCCAAAGGTCTTACTTGGCACTTTATTGAAACAAAAGCTATAAAACATGATTACTAAAGTATCTTAATCATGTAAACACACAAAAACAGTAAGGGTAAATATTGGGTCGTCTCCCAACAAGCGCTTTTCTTTAATGCCTTTTAGCTAGGCATGATGATTTCAATGATGCTCACATAAAAGATAAGAATTGAAACATAAAGAGAGCATCATGAAGAATATGACTAGCACATTTGAATCTAACCCACTTCCTATGCCTAGGGATTTGTGAGCACATAATTTATAGGAACAAGAATCAACTAGCATAGGAAGGCAAAACAAGTATAACTGCAAAACTTTAAGCACATAGAGAGGAAACTTGGTATTATTGCAACTCCTACAAGCATATATTCCTCCCTCATAATAATTTTCAGTAGCATCATGAATGAATTCAACAATATAACCATCACATAAAGTATTCTTTTCATGATCTACAAGCATAGAAATTTTTCTACTCTCCACATAAGCAAAATTCTTCTCATTCGGAATAGTGGGATCACTAATTCCTAAAGTTGACACTCTTCCAACCCCACCCCACTTTAGATTATAGTATTATTCATACTCAAAAAGATATAAGTGAAGTTCATGGAGCATTCTACCATTAATATAGACTAACCAATATCCAAGCTCAAAATATGTAAGTGAAGCACAAGAAGCATTCTATAAAACCATACTCAAAAGATTTAAGTGAAGCACAAAGAGCAATTCGATAAGATCATACTTAAAATATATAAGTGAAGCACATGAAGTATTCTATAAATCAATGAAGGGCTATCTCATACTAGCTTGGTTCTTAAAGGAAAAAAAACACAAAGGACACAAATCATGTGAACAAAACAAAAACCGAGGTATACCGATATTTGTTGAAGAAGAAAGATGGGATGCCAACCGGGGCATCCCCAAGCTTAGATGCTTGAGTATCCTTTGAAATATTTACTTGGGGTGCCTTGGGAATCCCCAAGCTTGAACTCTTGCATCTCTTTATTCTTCCCATATTGATAGTTCCTCGATCTTCGAACACTTCATCCACACAAAACTTTAACAAAAACTTTGTGAGATCCGTTAGTGTAATAAAGCAAACTACCACTTTAAGGTACTGTAATGAACTCATTCTTTATTTATATTTGTGTTAAACCTACTGTATTCCAACTTCTCTATGGTTCATACCCCCCGATACTAGCCATAGATTCATCAAAATATGCAAACAACACGCGAAAAACAGATTCTGTCAAAAACAGGACAGTCTGTAGTAATCTGGAAGTTTAGTAAACTTCTGTAACTCCCAAAATTAAGAAATAAATTTGAACAATTTGAACAATTTGCACAGATGTAATGTGAAAAAAGTTTCAGACCCATTTGACCTTCCAGTAAAAAATGTAAAATCACGCACTACAGCCAAAGTTTCTGTTTTTGTTCTGCACATAGTAAACAAGCAATCTAATCATCCTAAAACCAAAGCTTGGCACATTATTTTTATAATACAATGGATATATACAAGGGGATAATTATTTACAGAGAAACTTCCATGAAAAATTCTACATTGTTTCCGTGAGCATGAACACAAGTGCTCAAGGTCGACCCTCACTTCTTCAATGCATAACTTTCCAATCACTTCTATTTTTGAAAAACTTTTTAGGCATGAGAGGCAAGTAATTTTTTTTGGTATTTTCATTCTTTAAATTTTTTGTATGTTTCACCCACAACTAAACAGAAACAAAAAGGAAAAAAATCTACTTAGTGAAGAAAGCAAACAAGCACACACGAGAATATCAACCCCACGCTATTGCTCCCCGGCAACGTCGCCAGAAAAGAGCTTGATAATCCCCAAGTGCAGGGAATCATCGTAGAAATTCCCAATGGTGGAAGTGATAAGTATGGAGTGTCGAACCCACAAGGAGCTAAAGGTAATATCAATATTCTCTCAAGTCCTATCTGCCACTAATACGACTCTACGTACACTGCACGTTTGCTTCCAACTAGAAACGAGAAATAAAACTACGTTGTGGGTATGAAGAGGATAACTTTGCATGATATCGGAGATCTTAAAACATAAAAGTAGGTGATGTTATCATAAAGTTAGAATATATTACTAAATATTATAAATAGCGAGTGTGGAATAATGATGGGTCGGTGTGCGGAATTATCCTAGGCAATCGTTAACAAGACCGGTAATCACTATTGCAATTTCATATGAGGGAGAGGCATAAGCTAACATACTTTCTCTTCTTGGATCATATGCACTTATGATTGGAACTCTAGCAAGCATCCGCAACTACTAACGATCATTAAGGTAAAACCCAACCATAGCATTAAAGCATCAAGTCCTCTTTATTCCCATACGCAACAACCACATAAGTAAATAACATGCCCATCAATATTATCCACTAAGAGATCTTTAACCATAGAAACACTAGGTTCAACTTTGATTTGTTCATAAGGTTTGGGTGTTCTAACATAACTTTTGTTAACCACAGTTGAAGCTTTAGCATGTTCCTTCATCCTAACAGGAAAAGGTGGTTTTTCAATATAAGTAGTGGGAACAATTGGATCAACATTGTAGATAATAGTTTCTTCTTTAGCTTTTACCGGTTCTTTAACTTCTTATTTAATTGGAGGGTGATATTTAAACCAGTTATCCTTAGGGAGATCAACATGCGTAGCAAAAGATTCACAAAAGTAAGCTACTATCTCAGAGTCGAGTCCAGATTTAGTGCTAAACTTTTGAAAGGCATCGGTATTCATAAAAGATTTAACACAATCACACTTAGGTTCATACCTCACTCTTTACCTTCCTCGAGTTCCCTATCTTCAGAGTTGCGTTTAATTCTTTCTAAAAGATCCCACCGGAATTCCATAGTCTTCTTCATAAAAGAACCAATACAAGAAGTATCGAGCATGGATTGATCATCACGAGAAAGTCGAGCATAAAAGTTATGAATAATAATTTCTATCGAGAGCTCATGATTGGGGCATGAATATAACATTGACTTAACCCTCCCCCAAGCTAGAGCGATACTTTCTCCTTCACGAGGCCAAAAATTATATATATAATTCCTATCATGATGAACTAGATGCATAGGATAAAATTTCTGATGAAATTCCAATTTCAAATGGTTCCAGTTCAAAGATCCAATATCATCGCATAGCCTATACCATGTCAATGATTTTCCATTCAAAGATAAAGGGAAAACCTTCTTCTTAGCTTCATCTCTAGACAAACCTGCAAGCTTAAATAATACACTAATTTCATCCACATATATCAAATGCATATCAGGATGTTCGGTTCCATCTCCTGCATAAGGATTAGCTAGCAGTTGCTCTAACATACCCAAAGGCATTTCAATTTTCAATATTTTCAGTAGGTGCAGTAGGTTGAGGGGTAACTAATTGTGGTTCCGGTCGAGGTGAAGATACCCCGAAACAACCCCTCAAAGGATTGTTTTCCATAGTAGCAAGTGACAATAAATTTCAGCACGTAGTAATAATGTTTCCTTACCAATTTCCACTTACCAAGAGCGCTTCACTCCCCGGCAACGGCACCAGAAAATTGCCCTGATGACCCACAAGTGTATGGGGCCAATTGTAGCCCTTTTCGATAAGTAAGAGTGTCGAACCCAACGAGGAGCAGAAAGAAATGACAAGTGGTTTTCCGCAAGGTAATGTCTGCAAGTGCTAAAATTGTAAGTAGCGGAGTAGTTTGGTAGCAAGATATTTGGTAACGAGCAAGTAACAATAGTAGTAACAAAAGTGAAGCAAGGTAGCCCAATCCTTTTGAGGCAAAGGACAGGCCAAAACGGTTTCTTATGATAAGCAAAGTGTTCTTGAGGGTACACGGGAATTACATCTAGTCACTTTCATCATGTTGGCTTAATTCGTGTTCGGTACTTTGATAATTTGATATGTGGGTGGACCGGTGCTTAGGTGCTGTTCTTACTTGAAAAAACCTCCTACTTATGATTAACCCTCTCGCAAGCATCCGCAACTACGAGAAAAGTATTAAGAATAAATTCTAACCATAGCATTAAACTTTTGGATCCAATCTGTTCCTTACGGAATAGCGCATAAACTGGGGTTTAAGTTTCTGTCACTCTCGCAACCCACCATCTAATAACTACTCCACAATGCATTCCCTTTGGCCCAAATATGGTGAAGTGTCATGTAGTCGACATTCACATGACACCACTAAGAGAATGGCAACATACATACCGTCAAAATATTGAACACATATCAAGTTCACATGATTACTTGCAACATGATTTCTCCCGTGACCTCAAGAATGAAAGTAACTACTCATAAATGATAAACATGCTCAAGATCAGAGGGGTATTGAATAGCATCATGGATCTGAACATATAATCTTCCACCAAATAAAACATATAGTAATCAACTACAAGATGTAATCAACACTACTAGTCACCCACGAGCACCAATCTATAGTTTTCACACAAAGATTGAACACAAGAGAGTTGAGAGGAGTTGGTGCTGTGAAGATGTTGATGAAGATGGCCCTCCCCAAGATGGGAGAGTTGTTGGTGATGATGATGACGATGATTTCCCCCTCCGGGTGGGAAGTTCCCCCGGCGGAATCGCTCCACCGGAGGGCAAAAGTGTGCCTGCCCAAGTTCCGCCTCGAGGCAGCGGCGCTTTGTCCCAAATGTCCTCTCCTTATTTTTTCTAGGTCAAAATGACTTATAACCAAAAGATGGGCACCGGAGGTGGGCCGAGGAGGGCAGCACCCACCAGGGCGTGCCTGGGCCTCCTGGCGCGCCCATGTGGGTTGTGCCCACCTGGTGGCCCTCCTCTGGTACTTATTTGCTCTAATATTCCATAAAAAATCCTCAGGGAGTTTCAGCTTATTTGGAGTTGTGCAGAATAGGTAGTTTGACGTAGGTTTTTCAGGTCCAGATTTTCAGCTGTCAGAATTCTCCCCCTTGGTGCATACCTTGCATATTATGAGAGAAAAGGCATTAGAATTACTCCAAAAAGCATTATTATACAATAAAACAACATAAATATCAGTAGGAAAACATGATGCAAAACGGACGTATCAGTAAATTAGAAGGAATTTTCAAACATATTGGTCTCACGGCATGGATACATGCATGGAGTGGCATGGCATTTTAATTCCAATTAATTAAAAAATGATCAGAAAAACATGAAACCTTGCTTGATGTAATGTCATGTCACCAAGATGATGTGGTAAAAAATTGTCCTGTTTGATGAAAGTTTGGACACACACCCCTCACAAACCGGAGTAACTCACTAGAAGGCTCGTGGTTCCGAGAGGGAACAATGCATGTTTGATAAAGAATGGGAGATAGCTTCCTCTTACGGCCTTCAAAAAATTTCTATGTGTAACGTGCACTAATAAAACTGTCATGTGAAATTTTGGAAAATTTCAGGGGTCATTTGACCCTTTAAAGACATTTAAGTGATTTTCTAGCCATTTAATGACCGTAATACAAATTTGAACTACATCTACATGCAACGGCTAACCATGATGGTTTGAAAAATCATATTTGTTTACTTGTCTGCGATTAAAAAATCATGAGACGATGTAAATATCTGGTGTTCAAGAAAGAAAATGTAAAATCTGGTGAGACAACCGGCCCCCACACGATTGACACTCTATTTCGCGCCTCGAGGTTTGGAAGGTGAGTGGCGGGGGTTATTAATCAGACACGGTTCTGTATTGGAAATCGTCGGGTATTATGTTCACACACGGATTTTGCTGCGGGAATCGTGTGTAATTCAAACTATAGTACCCGTAAATTCCGGCGACTGAGGTGTGTACTGCTCCCGTCGATCTAGATTCCGGCCGCCAATAAATACTACCTTGCTCACGTTGTCCCACCTGCATTCTCATCTACATCCCCCCCTCGCTCGCCCTCTCTCTCTCTCTCAAATCTCTGCCATGGCGTCGCCGGTCTGCCCACGCGCCGACGAGGAGTCGCCGCCCCCCGAGGACGCTCACTCAAAGAGCAGCGACGAGGACCCCTACGCGCCGCCAGACGAGGTTGCGCCGGACCCCCCCCCCCCCAACTTTGGATTGGTTTTGGGGCCAGTACAATCTTTGTCTTTGGAAGTCGCTGCCACCGGCTGAGAAAGCCAGGCAAGTGGCCTTCAAGAAGGAGATGGCAAAGGAGGAAGCCAGGTACCAGGCGGCCTGTGAAGCCCGTGATGCCGCCTAGAAAAAGGAGGTGATGGAGCTTTGGGGGCGGGCGTGTCGTCGTGCGGATGAGGTGTACGAAGACGAGTACTTTGCGAGGAAGGTCAAAGGCGCTAGGCGCTCATCGCTGCGTGAAGGTGGGCCGATAATCTCCAGCGTGCCACCAACGAGGAGCTCCGGTGGGCGCCCAACAAAATGGCAAGATCGTTCGCGCTCGTCCGCCTGCAAGAGGCAGATCGGTACGTCAAGCGCCGCGAGGAGGAGGCGGAGTACTGCCTCCGTGCTGGGAAGATGTCGCGCACCAGGGAGCTGCTGGCGAGGAGCTGCCGGAATACTGCCCCAGGAGGGATTATTAGTTTTAGTATTGTTCGTTTTCAATTTTATGCATTGTACCTAGTAGTTAAGTATCATTGTGTATATGTGATGATATTATATATATTCTGTGATGAACTAATGAATAATTTTCTCTAATGTATTACTTTCTAATTCGAGAGGAGGTACATTTACCTCATCAAGTTCTACTTTCCTCCCACTCACTTCTTTCGAGAGAAACTCCTTCTCTAGAAAGGACCCATTCTCAGCAACAAAGATCTTTCCTTCGGATCTATGATGGAAGGTGTACCCAATTGTTTCCTTAGGGTATCTTATGAAGATGCACTTCTCCAATTTCGGTCCGATCTTATCAGGCCGAAGCCTTTTGACATAAGTGTCGCAACCCCAAATTTTAAGAAACGACAGCTTAGGTTTCTTGCTAAACCACAGTTCATACGGTGTCGTCTCAACGGATTTAGACGGTGCCCTATTTAACGTGAATGCGGCCATCTCTAATGCATAACCCCAAAACGATAGTGGTAGACGGTAACAGACATCATATATCGCACCATATCTAATAAAGTGCGCTTACGACGTTGGGACACACCATTACGCTGTGGTGTTCCAGGTGGCGTGAGTTGTGAAACAATTCCACATTGTTTAAATGAAAGCCAAACTCGTAACTCAAATATTCGCCTTTGATCAGATCGTAGAAACTTTATTTTCTTGTTACGATGATTCTCCACTTCACTCCGAAATTCTTTGAACTTTTCAAATGTTTCAGACTTGTGTTTCATCAAGTAGATAAACCCATATCTACTTAAATCATCAGTGAAGGTGAGAAAATAACAATACCCGTCGCATGATTCAACACTCATCGGACGACATACATTGGTATGTATTATTTCCAATGAGTTATTAGCTCGCTCCATTGTTCCGAAGAACGGAGTTTTAGTCATCCTGCCCATGAGACATGGTTCGCAAGTATCAAATGATCCATAATCAAGTGATTCCAAAAGTCCATCCATGTGGAGTTTCTTCATGCGCTTTACACCAATATGACCTAAACAGCAGTGCCATAAGTATGTTGCACTATCATTATCAACTTTGCATCTTTTGGCAACAATATTATGAATATGTGTATCACTACGATCGAGATTCAATAAACCATTCACATTGGGTGTATGGCCATAGAAGGTTTTATTCATGTAAACAGAATAAGATTATTCTCTGAATTAAATGAATAACCATATCGCAATGAACATGATCCAGTATTATTCATGCTCAATGCAAACACCAAATAACATTTATTTAGGTTCAACACTAATCCCCAAGGTAGAGGGAGTGTGCGATGGTGATCGCATCAACCTTGGAATCACTTCCAAAACACATCATCACCTCGCCCTTAACTAGTCTATGTTTATTCTGCAATTCCTTTTTCGAGTTACTAATCTTAGCAACTAAACTAATATCAAATACCCAGGGGTTACTATGAACACTAGTAAGGTAGACATCAATAATATGTATATCAAATATACCTTTGTTCACTTTGCCATCCTTCTTATCTGCCAATTTTTGTGGGTAGTTCCGCTTCTAGTGACCATTCCCTTTGCAGTAGAAGCACTCAGTTTCAGGCTTAGGTCCAGCTTTGGGCTTCTTCTTCTTGAAATTCCCTTTCTTTCCCTTGCCCCTTTTCTTGAAACTACTGATCTTGTTAACCATCAACACTTGATGCTCTTTCTTGATTTCTACCTTCGCTGATTTCAGCATCACAAAAAGCTCGGGAATCATTTTCGTCATCCCTTACATATTATAGTTCATCACGAAGTTCTAGTAGCTTGGTGATAGTGACTAGAGAACTATGTCAATCACTATTTTATCTGGAAGATTAACTCCCACTTGATTCAAGCGATTGTAGTACCCACACATTCTAAGAACATGCTCACTAGCTGAGCTATTCTCCTCCATCTTTTAGGCAAAGTACTTGTCAGAGGTCTCATACCTCTCGACATGGGCACCAGTCTGAAATACCATATGCTCTGTGGTGTTCAAAACGCTTTTGAAGTCCCGGTTCTAAGCCGTAAAGCATGGTGCACTAAACTATCAAGTAGTCATCATATCGAGCTTGCCAAATGTTCATAACGTCTGCATATGCTCCTGCAATAGGTTTGTCACCTAGTGATGCATCAACGACATAATTCTTCTGTGCAGCAATGAGGATAATCCTCAGATCACGGACCCAGTCCGCATCATTGCTACTATCATCTTTCAACTTAGTTTTCTCTAGGAACATATCAAAAAACATAGGGGAGTTACAACGCGAGCTATTGAACTACAACATAATTTGCAAATACTATCAGGACTAAGTTCATGATAAATTAAAGTTCAATTAATCAAACTAATTAAGAACTCCCACTTAAACCGACATCCCTCAAGTCATCTAAGTGTAACGTGATCCAAATCAACTAACCCATGTCCGATCATCATGTGAGATGGGGTAGTCATCAATGGTGAACATATCTATGTTGATCATATCTACTATATGATTCACGTTCGATCTGTCGATATCCAGTATTCCGCATGTGCAAAACTGTCTTGCACCCGTTGTATGTGAACGTAGAGTCTATCGCACCCGATCATCACGTGTTGTCTCAACACGACGAACTGTCGCAACAATGCATACTCAGGAAGAACACTTATACCTTGAAATTTAGTTAAGGGATCATCTTATAATGCTACCGCTGTACTAAGCAAAATAAGATGTATAAAAGATAAACATCACATGCAATCAAAATATGTGACATGATATAGCCATCATCATCTTGTGCTTTTGATCTCCATCTCCAAAGCATCATCATGATCTCCATTTTCATTGGCTCGACACCTTGATCTCCATCGTTGCGTCATGGTCGTCTCGCCAACTATTGCTTCTAGAACTATCGCTAATGCATAGTGATAAAGTAAAGCAATTACATGGCGTTTGTATTTCATACAATAAAGAGACAACCATAAGGCTCCTACCGGTTGCCGATAACTTTTACAAAACATGATCATCTCATACAATAACGTATATCACATCATGTCTTGACCATGTCACATCACAACATGCCCTGCAAAAACAAGTTAGACGTCCTCTACTTTGTTGTTGTAAGTTTTACGTGGCTGCTACGAGCTTATAGCAAGAACTGTTCTTACCTATGGCACAAAAACCACAACGGTGATTTATCAAGTTTGCTATTTTAACCTTCAACAAGGACCGGCCGCAGTCAAATTTGATTCAACTAAAGTAGGAGAAATAGACACCCGCCAGCCACCTTTATGCAAAACTAGTTGCATGTTTGTCGGTGGAACCGGTCTCATTAACGTGGTCATGTAAGGTTGGTCCGGGCCGCTTCATCCAACAATACCGCCGAATCAAAATAAGACATTGGTGGTAAGCAGTATGACGATCAACGCCCACAACTCTTTGTGTTCTATTCGTTCATATCATTTACGCATAGACCTGGCTCTGATACCACTATTGGGAAACGTAGCATGCAATTTCAAAAAAATCCTATGCTCGCGCAAGATCTATCTAGGAGATGCATAGCAACGAGGGGGAGAGAGTGTGTCTACATACCCTCATAGACTGTAAGCGGAAGCGTTTCACAACGCGGATGATGTAGTCGAACTTTCTTCGCAATCCACCGATCGAGTACCGAACGTACGGCACCTCCGAGTTCTGCACACGTTCATCTCGGTGACGTCCCTCGCCTTCTTGATTCAGCAAGTTGTCGAGGTAGTAGATGAGTTCCGTCAGCACGACGGCATGGTGACGATGATGGTGAAGCGATATGCACTGGGCTTCGCCTAAGCACTACGAAGATATGACCGAAGGCGTAAACTGTGGAGGGGGGCGCCGCACACGGCTAACAATGGTTGCGGTGTGCTAGGAACCACCCTTGATAACCCACAAGTATAGGGGATCAATTGTAGCCTCTTTCGATAAGTAAGAGTGTCGAACCCAACGAGGAGCTAAAGGTAGAACAAATATTCCCTCAAGTTCTATCGACCACCGATACAACTCTACGCACGCTTAATGTTCGCTTTACCTAGAACAAGTATGAAACTAGAAGTGTTGTTGGATAGATTTGCAAGATAATAAAGAGCACGTAAATATAAACTAGGGGTTGTTTAGATAAAGACACAACTAAATTATTTCTAGTAGAGAGCTTTATGTCATGAGAAAGTTATTTGTCCCTAGGCAATCGATAACTAGACCGGTAATCACTATTGCAATTTTATTTGAGGGAGAGGCATAAGCTAACATACTTTCTCTTCTTGGATCATATGCACTTATGATTGGAACTCTAGCAAGCATCCGCAACTACTAAAGATCATTAAGGTAAAACCCAACCATAGCATTAAAGTATCAAGTCCTCTTTATTCCCATACGCCATGACCCACTTATCCGTGTTTGTGTTTCAGTCACTCACGCAACGCAGACAATAAGCAAACCATGAACATATTGCAAACCCTACAGCGGGGATCCCTCACGCTTGCGCGACACGGAGAGCACCATAGGACAGCACCAATAATAAAACATGCAACTCAAACCAATCACGATCATCAATTAACCCATAGGACAAAACGGATCTACTCAAACATCATAGGATAGCCATACATCATTGGGAAATAATATATAGCGTTGAGCACCATGTTTAAGTAGAGTTTACAGCGGGTAAAAGAGGGGTTACACCGCTGCATAGAGGGGGGAAGAGTTGGTGATGAAGGCAGTGAAGTTGTTGGTGTAGATTGCGGTGACGATGATGGCCCCGGTGGCACTCTGGCGCCACCGAAAGCGAGGGGGAGAGAGCCCCCCTCCTTCTCCTTCTTCCTTGGCCTTCTCCCTAGGTGGGAGAAGGGTTCTCCCTCTGGTCCTTGGTGTCCATGGCGTGGGAGGGGCAAGAGCCCCTCCGCGATTGGATCTGTCTCTCTGTCTCTCTCTGTTTCTGCGCTCCCACATCTGGCCTTTCACCGTTTCTTATATTCCCGAAGATCCGTAACTCTGATTGGATTGAAATTTGAACACAATTTTTATCCAGTTATTAGCTTTCTTGCGGCGAAAGAAGGGCAACTACCACCTTACGGGGTGTCCACGAGGGTCAGGGGCGCCCCCTGCCTCGTGGCCCCCTCGGGCATCGTCTGGCGTTGATTCCACTTACCAAATTCATAAATGTTCCAAAAAAATCTCCGTCAGTTTTTATCCCGTTTGGACTCCGTTTGATTTGGATTTTCTGTGAAACAAAAAACATGCAACAAATAGGAACAGGCACTGGGCACCGGATCAATATGTTAGTCCCAAAAATAGCATAAAAAGTTGCCAAAAGTATATGAAAGTTGTAGAATATTGGCATGGAATAATCAAAAATTATAGATACGACGGAGACGTATCAGCATCCCCAAGCTTAATTCCTGCTCGTCCTCGAGTAGGTAAATGATAAAAAGGATAATTTTTGATGTGGAATTCTACCTAGCATAATCTTGATCATGTAATCTAATCATGGCATGAATATTAAGACACGAGCGATTCAAAGCAATAGTCTATCATTTGACATAAAAGAATTTAATACTCGGGCATCCCAACAAACAATCATGTCTTTCAAAATATCAATGCTAAAGAACGCTATCCCTACAAAATCATATAGTCTTGTATGCTCCATTTTCTTAACACAAGGTACCCCTCATGCTCATCCGGTGTCAGCCAAGCAATTGTTTTCATACTTTACTTTTTCGAACCTTTTTAATTCTTCACGCAATACATGAGTGTGAGCCATGGACATAGCACTATGGGTGGAATAGAATATGATGATGGAGGTTGTGTGGAGAAGACAAAAAGGGAGAAAATCTCACATCGACGCGGCTAATCAACGGGCTATGGAGATGCCCATCAATTGATGTCAATCCAAGGAGTAGGGATTGCCATGCAACGAATGCACTAAGAGCTATAAGTGTATGAAAGCTCAAACTGGAAACTAAGTGGGTGTGCATCCAGCTTGCTTGCTCATGAAGACCTCGGGCATTTGAGGAAGCCCATCATCGAAATATACAAGCCAAGTTCTATAATGAAAATTCCCACTAGTATATGAAAGTTATAACTCAAGAGACTCTCTATATGAAGAACATGGTGCTATGATGAAGCACAAGTGTGGTAAAAGGATAGTAACATTGCCCCTTTTTTTCTTCTCTTTTTTTGGCGGGCTTCTTTGGCCCCCTTTTTTATTTAGGCTTCTTTGGCCTCTCTTTTTTTCACATGGGGCAATGCTCTAATAATGATGCTCATCACACTTTTATTTACTTACAACTCGATATTACAACTCGATGCTAGAACAAAGATATGACTCTATATGAATGCCTCCGGCGGTGTACTGGGATGTGCAATGATCTAGCGTAGCAATGAAATCAAAACGGGGAAGCCATGAAAACATCATGCTAGATGTCTTACAATCATGCAAAGCAATATGACAATAAATGCTCAAGTCATGTATATGATGATGATGGAAGTTGCATGGCAATATATCTCGGAATGGCTATGGAAACGCCATGATAGGTAGGTATGGTGGCTGTTTTGAGGAAGATATAAGGAGGCTTATGTGTGATAGAGCGATCGTATCACGGGGTTTGGATGCACCGGTGAAGTTTGCACCAACTCTGGAGGTGAGAAAGGGCAATGCACGGTACCGAAGAGGCTAGCAATGATGGAAGGGTGAGAGTGCGTATAATCCATGGACTCAACATTAGTCATAAAGAACTCACATACTTATTGCGAAAAATCTATTAGCCCTCGAAGCAAAATACTACGACGCATGCTCCTAGGGGGGAGGTTGGTAGGAGTTAACCATCGTGCGCCCCCGACCTTCACACAAAGATAAACAATCAAAATACAATGCACGCCAATTTGGTTACATAGTTAGGAGACCATACGTGCATGCTTCGGGAATCACAAACCTTAACACCAATATTCTTACTAACCCACAATCATTTAAGTACCTCCCACATATTAGCATCTCTATATCGCAAAACTATTGCAAGGAATCAAACATATCATATTCAGCGATCTACAAGTTTATGTAGGATTTTATAACTAACCATGTGAATGACCAATTCCTGTCATCTCTCTAAATAGATATAAGTGAAGCAAGAGAGTTTAATTCTTTCTACAAAAGATATGCCCACGCTCTAACAAATATAAGTGAAGCAAAAGAGCATTCTACAAAATGGCGGTTGTCTATGTGAAGAGAAACAGGCAATCCAAACTTCAAATGATATAAGTAAAGCACATGAAGCATTCTATAAAGCCATACTCAAAAAATATAAGTGAAGTGCAATGAGCATTCTATAAATCAAACAAGGACTATCTCATACTAGCATGGTGCATAAAATAAAATTAAAAACTAAATGCAAAAGACGCTCCAAGATTTGCACATATCGCATGAACGAAACGAATCCGAAAACATGCCGATACTTGTTGAAGAAAGATGGAATGCCTTCTGGGGCATCCCCAAGCTTAGACGCTTGATTCTCCTTGAATATTTACTTGGGGTGCCTTGGGCATCCCCAAGATTGAGCTCTTGCCTCTCCTCCTTCTCCTCACATCGAGACCTCCTCGATCTTCGAACACTTCATCCACACAAAAGTTCAACAGAAAGCTCGGCAAGATCCGTTAGTATAATAAAGCAAATCACTACTCTAAGTACTGTTGCAAACCAATTCATATTTTGTTTTTGCATTGTAGCTACTGTAATATAACTTTTCCATGGCTTAATCCACTGATAGGAATCGACAGTTTCATCAAAACAAGCAAACTATGCATCAAAAACAGAATCTGTCTTAAACAGGACAGTCTGTAGTAATCTGAACATTCACCATACTTCTACTCCAACAATTCTGCCAAAATTAGTAAAAACAAACAATTTGTATAGAAAGACAGTGCAAAAAGTTTCAGAACCGTTTGACGTACCAGTAAAAAATGTAAAATCACGCACTACAGCCAAAGTTTCTGTCCTGCACCGCACAAACCAACAAGCATTGTAAACATCCTAAAGGCAAACCTTGGCACATTATTTTTATTATACAATGGAATTGTACAAGGGGATAATTATTTTTGTTGAAATGTTTCTGTAATGAAGATTCACAAACTTTCCGTGAGCATGAACAAAGTTCAAGGCTAGCTCCCACTTTAACAATGCTCGTCTTTCTCACTTTCGCTTTTCTTTTTGAAAAAGTTTTGGGTTCCCCTCTTTATTTTTTGTTTTTAAACTTTATAAAAGCACACAACAGAAATAAATGACTCTCTAAAACTTTCGGGTTGTCTCCCTGGCAGCGCTTTCTTTAAAGCCATTAAGCTAGGCATATAGTGCTCAAATAATGGACCCACCCGGATCCCAAGCTATATCAAAGCCAATTTTAATTAACAATGATTGGGCATTTATTAGTGAGCACAAAGCAACATATATCATGTAATGACGAAGTCTAACTCTCTTCCTATGCATCGGCATGTCATAAAAGAACAATTCGTGCACACAAAGTAAAGGCCAATGCATAGTATAAGCAGTTTCTTGCAATTCTATCATGTTGGAAACATAAAGAGGCGGAGATGTAGTTCCTCTCACATAATAATTGCAAGTTGGAGCAGCAAGCACATGCATATTATATCTATCAAAATCATCATGTGCAACGGTAAAATGCAACCCATCAACATAAACCTTAATAAGAGCAAACTTCTCCGATATAGTGTAGTTTGGAGAATTCAAAAAGATAATAGGACTATTATGCGTGGGTGAAATAGCAAAAATTTCATGTTTAACATAAGGAACTATATAAAGTTCATCTCCATAAGCATCATTCATATTGGCATCATGGCCACAAGCATAGCAAGCATCAAGTTCATCAAAAAGGGGTATTTCAAGAGAATCAACGGGATCATAACAATCATCATAGCAATCATCCTTCGGTAAGCACGAAGGGAAATTAAACAATGTATGAGTTGAAGAGTTACTCTCATTAGAAGGTGGGCACGGGTGATCAATCCGCTCTTCCTCCTTTTGTTCTTCGCTCTCCTCCTCATCTTTTTCATCCAATGAGCTCACAGTTTCATCAATTTCTTCTTCCATAGATTCCTGCAAAATATTAGTCTCTTCTTGGACAGCGGAGACTTTCTCAATAAATTCATTAATATCATAATTGTATTTATAATTCTCATAGAAATATTTAAGGATAGCTAAATTTTTAGGTCTGTAAGCAGCATCATAAAGATTTACACACACTTTAAACAAAGATTCAATTTCATAAGCACCCATAAAAGCAACGAATTCTTCTATTTGTTCCACATCATAGTAATCATATATACCATTAGCATAAGAAGCTAAGGTTTTATTATCATTAAATTCGCATGAAATGGGAAGGTGTGGAGCCTTCATCCTAGAGCAACAAGTATAATCATATCTCAAGCACAGTTCCCGAGCATACCAATGCAACATATGAATTTGATCCCACAATAGTTTCCCTTTTTGAGTCAAGCGATAATCCCTAAAGTATTCACGTTGATCCAACGTTACTCCCATTATAAAGTTGAATGGGGTTTTCTTAGGATTATCAAAGTAGTACATAATATCTTTCACATAATGAGCATCGAGGGTTTTAGGAGGTTCCCCATCTCCATGAGTAGCAAGTACACCTAATTTTTTTTGGTATTTCGTGTTCCATATCCATAACTAAAGATAGAGAACAACTTAGAACAGCAAATAAAATCTACTTAGTGATAAAGCAAACAAGCACACACGAGATTATTCACCCCACGCTATAACTCCCCGGCAATGGCGCCAGAAAAAGGTCTTGATAACCCACAAGTATAGGGGATCAATTGTAGCCTCTTCGATAAGTAAGAGTGCTGAACCCAACGAGGAGCTAAAGGTAGAACAAATATTCCCTCAAGTTCTATCGACCATCGATACAACTCTACGCACGCTTAATGTTCGCTTTACCTAGAACAAGTATGAAACTAGAAGTGTTGTTGGATAGGTTTGCAAGATAATAAACATCACATAAATATAAACTAGGGGCTGTTTAGATAAAGACACAACTAAATTATTTCTAGTAGAGAGTTTTATGTCACGAGAAAGTTATTTGTCCCTAGGCAATCGATAACTGGACCGGTAATCACTATTGCAATTTTATTTGAGGGAGAGGCATAAGCTAACATACTTTCTCTTCTTGGATCATATGCACTTATGATTGGAACTCTAGCAAGCATCCGCAACTACTAAAGATCATTAAGGTAAAACCCAACCATAGCATTAAAGTATCAAGTCCTCTTTATTCCCATACGCCATGACCCACTTATCCGTGTTTGTGTTTCAGTCACTCACGCAACGCAGACAATAAGCAAACCATGAACATATTGCAAACCCTACAGCGGGGATCCCTCACGCTTGCGCGACACGGAGACCACCATAGGACAACACCAATAATAAAACATGCAACTCAAACCAATCACGATCATCAATTAACCCATAGGACAAAACGGATCTACTCAAACATCATAGGAAAGCCATACATCATTGGGAAATAATATATGGCGTTGGGTGCTACCTCTTGAGCACAGCGTTGGTTTTCCCTTGAAGAGGAAAGGGTGATGCAGCAAAGTAGCGTAAGTATTTTTCTTAGTTTTTTAGAACCAAGGTATCAATCCAGTAGGAGGCCACGCTCAAGTCCCTCGTACCTAGACAAACAAATAAGAACCTTGCAACCAACGCGATAAAGGGGTTGTCATGCCCTTCACGGCCCCTTGCAAAAGTGAGATCTGATACAGACGATAAGATAATATTTTTGGTATTTTTATGATAAATACTAAAAGTAAAGAAAGCAAAATAAACGGTAACAGAAATAACGGGAGATTAATATGATGGAAAATAGACCCGGGGGCCATAGGTTGCACTAGTGGCTTCTCTCAAGATAGCATAAGTATTACGGTGGGTGAACGAAATACTGTCGAGCAATTGATAGAATTGAGAATATCTAGGCATGATCATGTATATAGGCATCACGTCCATGACAAGTAGACCGACTCCTGCCTGCATCTACTACTATCACTCCACACATCGACCATTATTCAGCATGCATCTAGAGTATTAAGTTCATAAGAATAGAGTAACGCATTAGGCAAGATGACATGATGTAGAGGGATAAACTCAAGCAATATGATATAAACCCCATCTTTTTATCCTCGATGGTTGTAGCGACCTGACCTCAGACGGTCAAGTCTCTGTGGTTAAGTGTCATCCCTGGATCGGTATGCTGACACACACAGTACTCGGGGATTTATAACAGAGGTAAATCACATGTATAAAGTAACATAAATACTATTACCTCAATCCAAATAGCGGAAGTAACAAGGTTGTGGATTCCCATCAACACCAACGGCAAAGTTGAGGGTAGAAATCGTAACCCCAACGTATGACTTACTCGTCGTAAGATCCTGCAACATGAGACGTTGCAGCCATGTAGGTCAGTACATTGAATGTACTGGCAAATTCACACCATAGGATAATGATGAATAATAGCTATCACTACATGCATATTTGGCTGGTGGAAAGCTCTAAGTTTATTTTTGCATAAAGCCAATTTTTCCCTACTGCACAAGGAATACATTTTATTTAACTACAAAGTTTGTTGAAAACATTGAGAAGGTTCCTCCAACTCAATCCCAAATTAATAACCCAACAAATTAATTAAGTAAAGTGATGAGATCAAATCAATAATTCAAGAACCAGATACTCAAGATGTCCATAATCGGGGACACGACTAATCATGATTAGTTTGTACACTCTGCAGAGGTTTGCGCACTTTTCCCCACCAGACTCGATCTCCTCCGTTGGATTTCTCGCACTACAAGGTGTTTGAGACACGGATGACCGAGACACAGTCTTTCAGAAGCATTAACTCTAACCCCGGGTAGACAGTACCAACCTACATCCCCTACATCTGCTAGCCTACCATTGGAAGAGGTCATGCAACATACTCAACTATGCTAGAGCCCATAATAGCTTGCGGCTGCACATGGAAGTTTCTAGCATGAATAATCTTATGATCCCTTTGAGCCTGGGTGGCATTCCATAGGTGATCACACGGGTCCTCCGGGATCCCCTTGGGCAAGCACTGGGTTCCCCAGGTGCCCGGGCAGACCACTGGGTGCTCCAGGGTGCCCCTACCATTCCACCCAGATGTGTATTAAAGTAGCCACCTTAAGTTAACCATTAAAAATAATCTCACATCTGTCATGGATACACTCAATCCCAATCCACGTCTACGAGCATAGCATAGCAGTAAAAGCATAACGTAGTAGTAACTCCCAAGGTTTGAATGTAGGACAATAGGTTCCTACCTCATCAACTACTTCCCAATACCCACATGTTATCAATATGTACTCATGCAATGTTTGAGGGTGAAACTAATGCATAAAAACTGGGTATGTAAGGGATATGATCAAAGTGTGAACTTGCCTTGTACTGATGATCAAGATGATTCACACTCATAACTCCTAATAGTTCTACTCGTCACACTCTGGTCAATCTATCGTGAGCAAGCAATAGTAACCACACATAAGTAATCACTCAAAGGATCAGAAAGAATGAAGAAGACAATTCAGAAAACATCAAAACCAAGCAAATAACTCTCGCAACGTAAAACAATTTCTAACAGTACGAAAATTATGTGAATTTGGCCTTATCAGAAAGTTTAGGTCAAGAGCTTCGATTTCCAAAAAGAACCACTCAAATCGGAGTTATAAAACTCAAGTTATGATCAAACGAAGTTCAAATACAAATCTGTTTGAAATCAAACTTTAAACTTTCAAAAATATGTTTAAGTTGTTTTACAAAACTATCTATTTAATACAACATTCCAAAATTTAGAATTTTGGGATGTTACAAACCTAGCACCCTTAAAATGAATCTCGTCCTCGAGATTCGGAGAGGCTAGAAAGAAATAGGTTAGGTTCGGGGTCTTCTCAAAATCCATCGATCATCACAGGGGGGTCAGGGGTGCTACCACCCTTAGAAGCATTGCTACGGTTCCATCAAAACTCATATAGTCCATCCTTATTGTTGACGGTGTCTATCTTCTCAGATCTTCGGGATAATTCCTTCTCTGGGCTCTTCCGGTAGTGGCATAACATTTTTCTCAATTCTTCTGTCCTTCCATCTTGGTAAGGTTATTCCGAGACTGGGTCTTCTTAGCTGACGGGTCTGGCGCCAATACTAAACGACTATCGATATCTCATGGTGGTCAACAATTTATGGTTTCTCCTGCAGGAAATGGGTCTGGGTTGAACCTCACCGTATATCCTACGATTGGCAGCAGCTGCCTTATACAAGGGAAAATACTTATACCATTCTAAGGATCAAAAAAGGTTTAATATCGTCGTCTCTCTACTATAGGCAAGTCACTTAGATTTACCATCCCGTATAGCAAGGCGAACAATAATAGTAAGTGGGTATGCTGATCAATCCATCCCACACCCAAATCATTACCTTGTATAAGGTTTAGTGAATCTCGCATTCTAACGCTCGGTCATCCTCACCAGCATTGTAGAATTTCTCTTGTCGACAAACTGGGTTCGGATAAATCCATTGATTCTGCAAGCTGAACAAAAACATCTATCGTTCCTTCACATCTCTCTGGTTTTGCGTAAACTCCTATAAGATCGTCTGTTGATAAAGCCGTAACTTCCTCCAGGGTTTTTCCTTCAGCAAGAGTGTGCTTGCTTCTTGGCAGGTCCTGGCGCCTGTGGGTTATGGCCCATCTCATCACTTGCAAACCTTGAGCTCATCATCGGGGCAACTGATCATTATTCCAACATCCAGCTTCCTAGCATTCTTAAATCCTTCCAATTATACTGTCCTTCTTCCTTCTACTGGAACCAAGCTAAGAAGTGATTACTCCGACTCATCATGGAGTTACAATTGCTCCACATTACCAACATTATACCTCCTTTATATCCAATAGTACTTCATCCCTTCATATTCTTGGGATACCCCACATATCGAGATAAAACTCGTACTTATTTTGTCCGAAGTCCACTCCATGGAATATCATTATCATTTCCAGGGGTCCAGTGTCCTCACAGGGTCCTACCACCCTTGAAATGCACAAATTCATCCATACACCATATTTCTCATATCCTCGAAAATGGTCAAAATCTTTCTTCATAGAGTTGCAACTCATAAAAATTCAAATCAGTACCAACGGTGCTAACTTTATTGATTCTCGAATTACTTCAATCTCCTGCATTTCCATTACATGCCTCAACTCAACACCTCAATGCAAAAGAGTTGTTCCCACAACTTCTACTACTACTACATTACTTCTCACAGACACAACTAATTATCACAAGTCTCCTTCTCCTTGGGACAATCCCTGGCAAAGTGCCCTGCTTCATTACAGCAGAAACATATTACTTCTGACAAGTCTCGAGGTTTCCTTGTGATTATATAGCCTCCTTGGGTCCTCGGCTTCCTTTTTGGGCAACTACTGAAGTAGTGCCCTGACTATTTGCACCTGAAACATGTGATATGACTCAGGTCCTTCCTGGTATCCAATCTACTTTTCTTCCTGGACTTTTCCATTCCAATCAGGGCTTCTATTTCCTGTGGGTCATACTCTACTTCCTCTGTCGGGAATTCTACTAGATCCCCATTCATACAATTTTGGGAGATGTCTCCTTCTTCTCCACATGAATAACATGACTTAGTGCATGGTTTAATTGGGTCTTCTTTGGGTGTGTCCTCCACCTCTTCCTTCATCACATGTTCTTCTAAAATTTCCATGAGGGCTCCTTTCATTACTTCTTTCTTCTGCTGGATGTTTGTTTGTACCATGGGGTAAATGTGACACTAAGCAGGGTAGTGGGTACTCCCTTCACACAAGAAACAAGTGATCTACCTAGTTGGGCATTCTTCAGCTGGGTGACTTCCTTCACAATTAGGGCATTCATCCTTGTGTTCTTTATGGTTGTGTCCTATTTCTTCACAAAGCTTGCATGCACAAGTTTTCTCCATACCACTTCCATAAGGCTTCAACTTCTGGAACACAAGCCGTGACTTTAGCAGAGGCATCTTAAATTCTTCCCAAGTGGTTACTCCTTGCCATCCATTGATGGTTTGGTACATCCTCCACCAAGTAGCATCACCTCTTTCAAAGCACTGAAGAGCATGTTGGGCCGTACCATTTCTAGCTATAGTGTTATTCCCCATATGATCCTCCATGTTCTGAATCCATCGATTCGTCTCCAATTGACTCATCGGTCCAGAAAATATGGTTTCATCTCCATTCATCCTCTATTGGTTTCAAGGGTATTGGGGGTGAGATAAGAGAGATAGAGAGGGATACACACAATACAAACAATAGTTTTGAAAAGACAGATTTTATTTTGTGGCTGTCGGAAAAACATCAAACAAATGACAGCTCATAATCGACGCATCTAACATAGGTATATAACAGGGGTTTGGTCTTCTAAAGGTCAATAAATCTTCAAGGTCGTCAAACTCTTCAGGTCTTGTTCATGTCTCCGCTGGCTTCTTTCGATCGTGCTAGTCCTTCTCAAGTTCTTTTGCCAGATCATCTTTGTTGACGCGAAGTCTCTCATGATGTCCTTTAATATTCTAGAGTTGCATTCCAAACTTCTAGGTTTTAACACCCTTAGCATGAACCATGGTCCTACTGTCCTTCAGTTCCTGACGAATTCTCCATTATCTCGAGGTTTGCTCCTCCAGCTTGGCTACTTTCAGCTTCTAGGTCCCTTGTTCTTCAAGGAATATTTTCTCGTCAAATACGGCTTCCTGTAGGTCCACCCTAACTTCTACTCCAGATCCTGGTGATACCCAGCTAAGGTTAAAACTGCATCCTTTGCTGACAAATGCTCCATCAGCCTTCTACAATCCAATCCTTCCGAAGAAATGCATGCTTAACTCAGCATGGTGACAATAGCATAAGCGGGTGATAACATCATGATTAGCCGTGTTTCTGCCCTTGTCATTACCATGAGCTATCATTCCATAGTTGATATCTCCTCCATTAGGGTTATCTTGACAAAACTTCAAGTTTTAACGCTCCATGTTCTGGTCTTTCTTCGACACATCTTGATCTCGGGTATTGCCAGCTTCCATAGTCTGACAAATTCCATAAGGGTAGCCTTCCTAGGTCATACAAATCTGGAAATTCTACAGGGCCTTCGAATTCTCCTAGTCTTCGGATTCTCCAACCGTTGTAGTTTCAATTGCATAGAAAAATCCTCTTCATTTCGAAGTGGTCTTAGTTGTCCGATATCTTGTACTTCTTGGAATAGCCTCATCAGTCGAATCTTCGTGTGGTAAAAATGGAAAGGGGTATGGTCTCTATAACACCCCAAAATTTTGGCCTTGTTTTATTAATTAAAATTTTGCCAGGAAATTAAATTTTCCATTTTTCTGGATTTATCTTTTGATTTCAGAACCCCTCTTCTCTTTAATATTGTGGGTTTTTACCTCAAGTGGAAACTTTCCAAAAATGTTATTGGACTTGTATACTCTCTTAATAAAACAATCCTTTATCAGTGGATTTATTTGCATAATTGTTTTTCCTGAGCTTTTTTCTTTTAAAATGATTTTTCATAAATTTGGAGCCTCTTTTGCACTGCAACCATTTGATAAATGCATTTAAAATTTTCACCAAAATTTGGGGATGTCATGTGATGTTTCCACATCACCTTTATGCAAAAATATCCTTTGTTTATTGGAGATTTTGAGCTCTACATCAACTTTTCAAATCTGGTCCAGTAGGTATTTTTGCACTACAACCTATTTAAATATTCCTCTAAAAATTCTTCCAAGTGTTTGGAGATGTCAGTAGATGCATATAATTCAACTTTATGCAAAAACCCATTGGTGTTCTTTGAAAAATTTGAGAAAATCATCCTCATCTTCATTCTGGTCCAGCTTAGTGATTTGTACTGCAACCCTAGATTATCTTACTCTAGTAACCATGAGCTTTTTCCTACTTATAGACCACCCTGCAAAACCCTTAAGTCCAGGAGAGTGGACCCATTGGAGGGTTTTAAGTGCATGCAATAAGGCCTTTTTCTTTCTGTCCAAAACTGAAGGTTTGCAAAACTTGCACTAGCAAGTTTCTGGTTTTGCCCAAATGATCTTGCCATCATCACCTAAATCTAGGGAGACCCTGATCTGGAGATTTTGGCCACTCCAAGAGTTGTCTAGAAGCCCTTGTCATTTTGTCAAACACTTGGTGTGCATAGTCAGTTTTGACATGATTTTTAGCTTGCACTGTGTACTTAATCCACTGGCCCAGCAACCTTGTCCACTAAGATCCTAGCTACTCCTAACCCAGGTCTGCTAATTGCCAGCCTCACCCAAGCCCTGTGGCACGCATTGGCATTTTGCCGAACAGTTGGCGTGCACGCTCTGGGTGCGCCCAGAGCGCACGTTTTGCACGTGCGTGCACCGAGCCGCCGCGTCTCGCTGCCGCCCACCCCCGCGCTCGTGCTGACCCTTCCCGCTCGCAGCCGACATGCCCCGACCCCTCCCTCGCCGCAGAGCCGCCCCTGGCGCCCTACAGCGCCGCCGTCAGGTCGGCCACGGTGGCTAGCGGTCGGCCACAGTGGGCTCCTGCCGTGGACGGCGCCGCCCGAGCCGCAGCAACGCGCCAGCTGCCCCCTTTGTACAGCCCCAGCCTATCCTCAAGCCCGTCTGCTAGTGCTCGTCGCCGCCACGTCGCCCTGGCCACTACAGAACGGCGGTTCGCCGTCGTTCTTATCCACCACCGCGGAACCAACCTCGTTGCGCCTATATAAGGGGACCCCGAGCTCGACCAAGCACTCAGGCAACCTCGTTCTATTCCCCTAGTGCCCCCAACACCCAGCAATCGACGTCGGGAAGCTTTCTTCCCCGTCTCCGATCAGTTCGGTCGCCGCCACAATCCAGTGCAGTGCGACGCAACCAGGGCCTCCCCCACCCATCCAACGCCGCCGTCCGACTCCCCTCGACTGTGCGGAGTCGCCCAGCCTCTAAGCTTCGATCAGGAGCCACCACAGCCCAATTCCCCAATCATGCCCGAAGCCTCCGCCGCCGCGAAGCTCGCCGCCGATGATCCCCTCCGTCCCCGGGGCCCTTTCGACTACCGGAAGGATCGTCCTGGAGCGGTGGATCCTTCCCCACCCTTGGATGGCTCCTAGGAGCCGTCGTTCGCCGGCGTCGATCGACGGAGCCCCCGCCTCGGCTCGGACAGAGGAGGAAGAAGGCGGGGGACTAGTCAAACCTGACCAGTGGGCCCACTGGACCCACTGTCAGTGACCCAGCCCCGCCACCACGTGTTTAAGTGGACGCGTAAACCCCTGAAGTACGTCTCCTCTGCTTCGAAAACGTATTTTCCCCCGAAACGTTTTCTTTTTCTGGTTTTTATTAAAAACAGACTTTGACTAAACTTTGACTGGCTATATCTTTTTATATATAACTCCAAATGAGTTGATTCCTTTTCCTACCTTTCTCAAATTCTGTCTAGTTTATTTTAGTATTTATTTGAAATTTTTCCAAACAACTTTTTTGTACTGTTTTAAAACTATGGGTTAATCTAAACTTTCATAAAATAGGATTTTGAAGAAGAAGGCAACTTTCAAAAAGTGCACTCCCTCTTGCATACTCTTGAAGGCAAGCATTCTGAACCCTGGCATAATATTTTTGTGTGTTGTTTGGTACGGTTACAACACCACCTTGACATGCAGCATTCGTTATTTTATGTGACGATACGATCATACGCGTGAGTGCATAATGAGATTCTTTGCTGTTAGAAATGGATATGCTGGTGATGGTAATCATCCTCGTGAGCTTTTCATGCATACCGGAAGGAAGCCGGGAAAGTCGCGGTCTTGGGTAGACACGAGCTTGTCCCTAGTTCCTCGTCGAGACGAGTGTGTCCAGTATGGCATGATGAGGTATGATGAGTGGTGATTCTGTCTGTTAGTTGAAATATAATTGTTATGCTAATCATACAGGGAATACTTGAACCTCCTGAGTCAACCGTAGATCGAGTCTCGTTCCAGTAACCCCATTACTTGTTTCGTACTACCACTTGTCCCTGCCGTAGGTAGGGAACGGTTCAGTAAGTTGTCAACCCCTCCAAGCACACACCGTACAGAGAGGCCATGGTGGAAGATACCGGAGGCATCTGGTAGGCATGCCACCTGGTCCGGGGGCATGGGTGTTTCCGGTTGTAGCCGAGGGGAGTGGCTTCCCTAGTTTGCGCGCGTGATCCCATGCTAATCGAGGTTGTAGCCTCCCCACTTAGAGTTTTGCTTGACAGGTGTCGTGGGTGATTCCAGACACCGGTAAGTTAGGATGGTGTGTGCGGGCAGGTGTGTTTTCAATTAAAAGACCGTCGGCGGAATTAGTCCCGATGGACTAAAGAAATCCGTTACTCTTGGGTAAAGAGTACACCCTCTGCAGAGGTTAAACCTATTCGAATAGTCGTGTCCATGGGTAAGGACTACAGTCTGAGATGGGTCAAGAGTCGGTCTTAGTGTCGGTCTTCGAGGAGACACTGTTAAACCAGGACATTGATTATGACCTGTGACATATGAGGATTATGATTATTATTATTATGGACTAACCATTTACATTATTTGAATTATTGAGTATCCCTGGGACGGTTCTACCTCCTGGATATTCACTGTGATTATTCTTATATAAGCCCTTTATGTGGTGTCGCTCGGACGCCCGACTGTGGCATGCTTGTTATTTAAATTCTTTATAAGCCCTTTATGTGGTGTCGCATAGACGCCCGACTGTGGCATGCTGGTTATTTCTTTTATTTATAAGCCCTTTACGTGGTGTCGCTCAGATGCCCGACTGAGGCATGATTTATCTTATTATCCTTTCGAGGCGTCGCTTCAGACACTTGATCGGTGTATTCTATTTCTACTCTTGTAGTACATATTCATGTTTTACCAGCATGCGTGCATCATGGATTTCGTTTATTTTGTGACAGACGTTATGATCATAGAATATTTCGGAGCATGATTATCCCTCGTTATATTATACCCGTGTTCATAATGTTTGCGAGTACATTCAAAAGTACTCACTGGCTTGTCCCTGGCTATTGTCTTGGCCAGATTGCTTGCTTGGAGAGGAGCGTTGCGATGACAGCCCCGGAACCTACGCAATGATGATAGCAGCCTC